>NW_015150820.1:320662-357965 GCF_000732505.1 Cyprinodon variegatus
AGTATTAAACCTGTGTTCTATCAGTTTTTTTTTCCTTTGTCAGTGAGTGTCTCTGTTATTTCCACTGGAATTTTGATTATATTCTTTTACAGACATTTCAACAAACAGCAAGAACTAAATAATTGATGGTAGTTAAAAATAGCAACAAAAAATATACACACAAAAGATATGAATAAAACAAGTTTAAAAGAAATACAAATAATATAAAAAATAGGCCGAGTTAAAACATTGAGTTGTATTCATTCAAAAGCCAAGAATTTAAAAGCTCCTTAAAAGTGTTGGGATTATGAGCAGCTCTAACACTTTATAGATCATCAGAGTTTTGGGACTGAAACTGAGAAGACACAGCTATCTCTACTAAGGAAACCCCTACAATAGACACTATGAATCCGTGGTTGATGGGATTTATGACCTTATATTGTCTGAAGATGGTCACATGCTTACAGCTCCTTCTTCTTTCTACGGCTGATGACATCACTGGTACTGAATGAAAACACCGGCTGCCATCAGTGGTGTTTTAATTTCCTTATGAGCCCTGTTCTGTGTAACTGCTGGAAAAGCAAAGCAAACACAGGGCAAGCTTGTGCCCTTTGGACACTTATGCTGTGGAATGCTCAACATGTTGGGAACAACTTGTCCATGTTTGGAAAAATCCCTACAGTGCCCCTCTTTGGTCATCTACTTCTGTATGTGCTCTGCTGGGTGATCTGTCCATTCTATTTATGCATGAATTAACAATATATTTTCCAACTAGCTGTTTTTTTTACTTATATTTGTCTATTTGTGCCCTTTTCTCAGCCTCACCTGTGGGGAACGGATACAGTAAACCTCCCAACCCCCCAGTCTGCTGTCTTCAGGGAGAGAAAGGTCCGCCAGCCATGATGCCCATCAGCATTGACCCAGAGAGCAGGCCTGGAGAATACGTCCTCAAGAGCCTCTTCGCAAATTTCACCTCAGTGTCTGAGCGGAAGATTCGTATTATCATGGCTGAGCCACTGGTCAGTATGATGATGTGGATGGTTACTGTTCCTGAGGTGCTGAATGCATCGTTTACATCTGTAGTTCAAAACACAAAGGAACACATTTGCATTGGGTTGTTATTAAGGATAAAAATCATCTATTTTTGTGGGCTTAAAGTTTTTAACAAAACCAACTTATTTTAATTGCTTATATACATAAGCAAAGACTATAAGCAGGAATCCCCTCTTCTCTTCAAATGTTTACCGTTAAATCCAGATATACTAGTTATTAAATCTTTGACCTTATTAATGTGTAACAACAACTCTATATACAGTACATATAGAAGCTACAGGAAGAAGATACATATGGTAGGTTTTCGTAAACCCTCACATGCAGCCAAATTTCAATAGGAGGCTGATATATTTGCTAAGTCACTTGTCACTTTTAGTTGCTGTTACTGTCTCCTTCTACCAGGGGCAGTTTTGGTTTTTTTGCATAAATGCTGCCCTGAGCCAGTCAGATTGTTTCCTCCATTCAAGCTAAATTCTATAAGTCATCAAAATTCTGGGTAGAATAAAATGCTTTGGGGACCTGCACATAAATATGGGGTGTCGTTTTAAAATTTAAGCAGTCAAAATTTAGGAGCAATATTTATGGTTATTTAGAGTGTTTTAAGACAAAAATAAGAAAAAAATTTTTTCACTGTCATTCATTCATTTATAAAAATCATAGTTTGTTAAATAAATATTTATTTTGGAGCTAAATACTTATTTAGAAAACTAAATATTTAGTTTGCAAAGTAAATATTTATCTCCAGACTATATATTCATTAAACCAAGTAAGATTTTTATAAATGAATTAATGATATAGTGAAAAAATCATTTTGAAAAAAATAACCCCCTTATCTCTTAAAGCACGCTAAATAACTGTAAATATGTCTCCTAATTTTTGACAGTTTAACTTTACAAATGGCACCCAATACAAAAATTGTAATAATTCCTCACGTAGCAAATAAGCCTTTTTCTTTTCTTGCAAATTTTAATCTCTACTTCATCAGAATTATTAGTAGGCCTAAATTTTATCATGACAAATATTTGAATTTATTTGTTTAAAAAGCAAGAAAAAGGCAACAAACAATATATTTTACAGTAGGAGGTTAAGATCTGTAAAACTCTAAAGAAACAATGTATTTTGCCCTAAAAAATTTAACAAGCAGATATTTAACCTAATAGGGAAAAAAATAAAACATGGTAGTGTGTGCAGCATTCCCTGTATTGCAGAAAGACAATTGGAGTTTGACTTAAATGTTAATGATTCTGCTCACATGTTTGCCCAGACAGACATGCATCCTCATTGATTCTAATCCCAAACACTGCAGATTAACTCATGCCTCTATATTGTTAAGTAACTACTGGAAAGCCATTTCCCATTTAAGGGAATATGACTTACAGGATGCTGTAAATCTGTGACCTTAGTCAGCATGAAAGTGTTAAATATCCAGTGAAAATGTGTAGTTCATCAACTGTTTGTAATACTCTCTGGAAGAGAGGAATGTAGAAAGGAGGTTTCCTCTCATTTTTCCTCTGACAAACTATCTGAATAATGAATTTTAGCCCATACTTTCTGACACTCTGTAATTTCCTGTTAATATTATCACTCAAGTAAATATTCCATATAAAAAAAACTTTAATACTCAGTGATCCGTAGATGTTAGTTATCACTGAACAGATACAATTATCCTTTCAACATGGACAATATCTTTAAGTGGATGTAAAAAAAAATAAGACCGTCCCTGACTGATGCTGATGGAGTAAAACACATCGACCTCTCTGTCACTCCAGGCTCTACCGCTACAAACATTTGTTGAAAAAGTAAAAGGTTCATCAGAGGTTGGGGCTTAGTGCTTGATCCAGCTAAGAGCAGAAGAGCAGGATATTGCCATCAACCCACGCAATGTCGGTGTCACACATATCAGGCTTTTAACTATTTTGGATTAATCCACAAGTAAAGTGCTCAGAACTGCTGTTTAGCTGATAAGATTCTATAGGGTTCATTCTGAATTTGAATTTGATTGTAGCATTTTCTAGTCTTGTCATGGTTTAATTTAATTCATTATTAGATAATAATGCCTTGCGAAGATATTTCCTTTGAAAGGTTTATCTTTTTGCAAATTGTAACTTTTTTTAAAGTGGAAAAATGTGGTCTTTACTTTTTTTTTTTTTTACAGCCCCCTGGGTTGCAGTTACAGACTTTTGTTTTGTGGAGTATAACTTAATAAAGTTTACATTAAAAAAATTAAAAATTAAAAATCCTTTCATGCTATATTCTTAACAAGGACATGTTAGTTAGGTTAGATTAAATCAAAACATCTGTAATGCAATAAATTCTAAGGTGGATTTAGGTCCAGACTTTGAGTAGGCCAATTTAAAATATGCACACTATTTTTATGTTTGACCGCTTAAAACCATGACTGGGTCTCTGCTCACTTCATAATTATGCATATCCTTGGATTGGTCGGTAAAATCCTCTTAACACAAAAGTTTATGGTTGCTGTTTTAAAACAAGGTGTAACTGGATATAAACATCTGGATAAACCACTGGATAAACATCAGAATAAGAAAGGTGTTTAGTTCATTTTCCATCTGATTAAAAACGGTCCCACCTTTTATGCAACCAGTACTGATGAATGGCTCTGTCTCTGTATTTGCTGTTATGCGTTCAAAATGATCTCCTTGTCCTTTTCTGACCAGTCATCTGAATTAAGAAGCTTCAAACAAAAACTTTATAAATGTCTATTTTTTGTCTCTTTTATTAAAATTCTGAGCTGTAATTGAATTATTTCTTCCTTTTAGGAAAAACCATTATCAAAGTCACTACAACGGGGAGAAGATCCTCAATTTGATCAGGTAAGTCCTGAGAAACGCTTAACTAAAAGGGCTTGTTTTACCTATATATTATGTGGGGTTTTACTTTTATTTCACACGGGAACAAAAATGAATACGTAGTTGCGTTTGGTGCACCTTTGTACGCTTTGGGTCGATTTTCACATCTATAATATAACTTTGCAATGTTCAAGATGTTGGGTGAAAACCTGCTCCTATCTCTAAAGGTCTTTCAGATTCGGTCAGGGGGTACGAGTGTTTACCTTGTGACTTGGCTCATACTGAGCACAAGGTGTGTCCTGCAGGTTTGTGGCTTTGCAGAGGAGGCCTTTTCAGAGCCACAGAGGTGTGTTTGTGCTGCTGCATGAGGCAGCTCAGCAGCATTACAGAGCCTGGATTCTTCTGTAGCCTGGTGCTGAATGAAGGGATTGCTGTGTTCCCCCCAATCCAACCAGACTCTCCTCCCTTCCTGTGTGCCCGGCCTGTTCCTTCCTTTACTGGCACCTCCTCCAACATTAAGGGAGGCTGCCCCATGGGTATGGTCCCACAGAGGATCAGCTCACCCAGTGATCTCATTTCATTCCTTTCATTTAGTCCTAAAAGCTCCCTATTTTAGTTACACTCCATTTAATTTGTAAATGCTTGAATCATAATGAGATTCAAATAAAACTATGGTCTGTGCTGGAGTTCTAGCTTAAATTGCTGCACAAATAAACAAAGGAAGCTCTGATTGCTATCTTTTGCTTTGGTATGTTAACTGCTGACAGTAATGTGCATTTGCACCATCTATGTCTTGTTCCTCTAGTTGATAAGCACCATGAGCTCACTGGCTGAGTACAGTCTTCCCTCCATCCTGCGCACTTTGTTTGACTGGTACAAAAGACAAAATGGGCTTGAAGAAGAGCTGCATGAATACCGACCAAGAGCCAACACAAAGTCTAAAAAGTAAGATAGAAAAAGTGGATAGATGAAATCATGCTTGTCATTATTAATTTCTTTTTTTTTTTTTTTTTTGCTCTTTTTATAACCTTAAACAAACTGTGATTTTCCAACAGTGATGAGCAGCACAGAGATTATCTACTTGAAAGGAGAGATTTGGCCATTGACTTCATCTTCTCCCTTGTACTTATAGAAGTTTTGAAACAGGTCACTTTCATTCCATCTTATGTCACAAAATAACTAGATTGATATTTTTATTTTTTTTAATGTCTAAATCTTTCACCATCATTCTGTTGTTTTCTAATTCTGAAATAGATGCCACTCTATCCTGCCCTTGATGGATTGGTCAATGAAGTCATAAACTTGGCCTTTAGGCACTTTCGATACAAAGAAGGGTAAGATCTAAATTCTTGTATCGGTAGGTCAAACATATTTTATTCTATTGTTGTGAGATCCACAGTGCAGAGATGATTTACTTACATCTTGAACAATTTCACATTTGACTCAGTAACAAAAAGCTTTCATGTTTTTCCTTGAGATTTTATGTAATTGCAGTAAATCAAAAATTATCACCATGTAATTAAAATGTTTGGACTTATCTGTGCAGGGTTTTCTGTCCTTTCAGCTAGCTTTGCTTAGGATATATTGACAACAGAAAGGTATTTTGGTCCTTTAGTTTTATTCTTACCAAAGTCTCTCTACCAAAGCCACTAAATGAGGAAGAAAGCCCTGGAAATTGAGGAAAACTTTAGCCCTGCATTTTGCACCTCTGTTATTTGTGATGTTATTCCAGCTGCAACATCAGAATCAGGCTCGTATTTGGATTCAGCTTTAATCAACAGGTTTGTGTGCAGAAACAAGGAATTTGACTTCAGTTTTCAAATGCCAACACCATAAGGAACAGAACCAACAATAACCACACTTTGTTTGAAAAGAAAAAAAAAATTCAAAGGGGGCAGGGACATGATAAAAACAAGGACAAAAGTAGAAAGAGCATTTTATTTTATTAAGACATAAAAATGCTGATAGTAATGGTACAAAAAGACTTAAAAATTGTTTCTAGCAAGAGTCCTTGACTACCCTGGCTGTGAGGTATTTATTGAGTTTAAAAGAGAATCAGTCTGGAAAGAAGCTTCTTTTGTGTCAGTTTGTTTTTGCCATTAGCGCTCTGTAGCATTCCCCTGAAGATAACAGTTTAAATCACCTCTGACTAGGATGTGTGCGGTAAGCAATATGTTATTTGCTCTTTTGTTGGCCCTAGACCTGTACCATTATTGGATAAATGGAAGGTCAGTCCATATGATCCTCTGCAGACATTATTGTTTCTTGCAGTTTTGATCTGTAGTTCTAATTATGGAACAACATGTTGCATTCAGCAAGCTGAAGACAACAATGTGCTATGTGTGTCCTGAGTCATAGTGTGCAGGCAGCAGTATTGCTAAGCAACATATAACTTTTGTAGGTATAACTTTCTAACATTATCACTACACGGCCTGCTACGGTGGCTTGTTAAGTCCAAAAAGGAATATGTTTCCTGGTGTTAGGTTACATTGAAGCCAGTTCATATTCATACCAGAAGATGATTGCACCAGAGTCTGTTTGGAAATAGAGCAAAGTCATCTAAAAAAAGTGGGTGTTGGTCCAGGTGTTTTGTCTGAACCAAGGGGAGAAACAACCATCAATACATTTCCAACCTGAGGTGCAGACCTCAATGGCTTCTCCAAAGCTACCATGAGCTTCTAGGCAGCATCTTTAATAAATGTTTTAAATTTTCTGTTAGTATAGTTGGATGGCCTTCACTTAACTCTCTTTATTGAAGTATGTGACTTCTGAATGCAGCAGGTTATGCTGCACTGGTGAAGACTGTGAAGACTTTGAATTTCTTACCTTGGAAATTGCCAAGATATGCATGCTGAACTTTTCAGATTCTATTCATCTAGTCTGTAAAATTAATCATTTTCCCTCCACTAAACAGCTCTGTTCCACCCTTTGATATATTACATTAATACCCAGTAACATACATGAAATCTTATGGTGTGTAATTGAATACTTTTCAGTCATCTAACTTATCTTGAATTTGTCACCCACAGATATCATGGTCCTAACACTGGAAACATGCACACTGTAGCGGACCTTTATGCTGAAGTCATAGGAGTGTTGGCCCAATCCAAGTAAGCAGCAAATTTTCAGCTTTCATTTTTTGATTTTACATTTTAAGTCTCTGCTTATGGACCTAGAGAGTTACTGAAAAAGAAAACCAAACTTTTTAAATGAAGGTTTCAAATTAGGCAATTTGAAATCAAGGCATTTTCTAATACTGCAGTTTAAATTTAAATATTAAAGATGAATTGTAAATTGCGGAACATGAAATAAAATGGAAATGGAATAAGGAATAACCTTTTTAATTGCGTGATTAGGAAAGGTATTTTTAATAAGAATTATGAATTTTGGTATTTAATAATGGATGAATAAATACATTTTGTTTAAAGTGGCGTCAGATGTAGGGGTTTGCCCTCTAATCGAAGGGTTGATGGTTCAAGCTACGGCTCTGGCTTTCAGTGTCGTTGTGTTCTTGGGAAAGACACTTCACCCACATTGCCTACTGATAGTGGTGCCAGTGTACAGCAGGATCAGAACCCCAGGGCATCTGTTGCTATAATGTAGCTTGCCACCATCAGTGTGTGTGTGGAGGACTTAATGTAGTGTAAAGCGCTTTAAGGGTTTTGCTGGTATGCTTCTGCACCGTCGGTCTGGAATTTCAAAGGACGCATTAGTTTCTTGCCAAAGTGCAAAGGGAGCCCATTCACGAACTAGAGAGAACTTTGTTTTGGCAGAGACCTTGGCATCTTTGCACAATTTGTCCGAGGCATCGTACAAGTGGTTGTACTTCCGAAAATCAATTAACCTTTCGTCGTAGTTGTCCATTGTAGTTGTTCCTCGGGTTTTAAAAATGGCGCACCGAATCGAGAAGGACGACCACACAGACAGCCGGAAATGCATACCAAGGACCAATCAAAGCTTGTTTTTGTCTGTGGACTTCCACTTGAGGTCTGCGCGGGTTTATGACCATCTGACGCGTTGTCAGGATTTTTTTTAGGTGCGCGATGACGGTTGCAGAACCTCTGCGGGGTGTGGTGCGCACAGAAACAGATTTGATGGTTGCAGAGGCTATGCATCAGAGGCAAAAATTGGCCTTTAGTCAACTCTCCTGACTTGAAAAAGCGCTAGATAAATACAGACCATTTACCATTAACAATTTCTCCTAATTCAAAATATGAAATTAGAAAATGCCTTTGCAAATCTGATTTCAATTTGGCTGATTTAAATGTTTAATTTTAAAAGGTTAGTTTTCTTTTTCAGTGGCTCAATAGGTCCTCATTATATGTGCTTTATTAATGTGTAATGTCAACTAAAATGGTTGCGTGAGGACTTCTTGAAAAGTGACAGATTTATAAGTCTGTGTATAAGACACTTTCAGACATGACATCTTAATGTCAAACTAGGATTGGAAATTTATGTGTTTATCCAAACTTGTAGAATCACTGCATCAGCGAGAATCACTTATAATAGAGATATGAGTTACATGCCTCCTTTCAAACTATGCCCTGCTTAATTATTCCTGTTGTAATTTCTTCTTTTTTGCTGGGGGAGAAATTCATTTCGGGGGACAGATTTGCTGTCTGTATGTTAATGATCTGCAGCCTAAACTCTATTTATTTTTGTTTTCATTAAAACTCTTTGCTTTACTTATATTTTTTTTTATTGGCAGTGCATGATTCTTTACATTGTGTTTATACAATAATTTCCTTTAAGATTTCCCGCAGTAAAAAAGAAGTTTATGACTGAGCTGAAGGAGCTGCGGCAGAAAGAGCAAAGTCCATATGTCATTCAGAGCACCATCAGTCTCATCATGGGGGTCAAGTTCTTCCGGGTGAAAATGTATCCGGTCGAAGACTTTGAAGCTTCTTTTCAGTTCATGCAGGTACAGCAGAATTTGCGGTGTGAGTTCCTCAAATAGCTAAAAAGTCTCCTACTTCCCTCTCTGTACAGTTTTTTCCCCATGTGTTGGTATTGCCTTTTTAATTCTTTTAATGTCTGTCAGTCTAAAAGTTTTGGAAATTGTTTTAACTGAGAAAGCTTTTTTAAATTCTATAAATCTGAAAGCTGTTTCTCTCTTGTTTACAGGAGTGTGCCCAGTATTTTCTAGAAGTGAAGGATAAGGACATTAAACATGCTCTGGCTGGTGTCTTCGTGGAGATCCTGGTGCCTGTTGCTGCTGTAAGTTTCTTCATCATGTAGCTGATACAGTTATTACACAATCATTTTCAGCCCACTATTCACATGCTCAGTCAAATGCGTCATCATACTTGCATGTGCTTATTGAAATTCATGATCTGAAAACCTTAAGAAGCCAGAAAAAAACTTTTAATGTTTTAATGTATTTTTCTGTTTTAAATAAATCATGACTAATACTCTTATTGGCACATCCGGTATTTCCCCTAATAAATGTAGCTGCAGCATTTTGTTGCCCATACTTCTTTAAAAGTTACTTTTTTTTTTTTTTTTTAAGATTTGTCTTATTGACAGAAGCTTTTAAAAGATATTTATGGTGTATAGCAAGGATTTACAGTTATACTGAAAATGTGTATTTTATAAAGCAAACTTATTAATATGTAGTCTTACAAACACACCATACAAGGAAGATGATTTTTTTTTAACACCAAAAGAAAACAAAGAAACAAAATATAACAAACTTTACCCCTCCCACCCCCCACCCTTCTTTCTCGTATGGTTCACAACAAAACTGTCTGTGTTCTAACATTGCTTTACACATAAGAAGATATTCAACTGTGGCTATTTTGAAAACTACCCTGTTTATTTAACATGGTATTTTTTTGACCAATTAATAGATGAGTTTCATGGGAGATTGTGCTACTGTAATAAGATTTATTTTCGTTTTGGGCGGAGTGTGGTGAAAAAGTTGATGTTTCCCTAATTGTAATTTCTGTTTTGATCTTGACCTAGGCTGTGAAAAACGAAGTAAATGTACCCTGTCTGAGGAACTTTGTGGACAGCCTGTACGACTTAACTCTGGATCTGTCTTCAAGAAAGAAGCACTCACTGGTTAGTAACAGAGCTGCCAGCAGTCACTGACTCTTTGGTCTGCTGTTTTTTGAGGCCTTTGGTTTCAGCTGCCTCTACTGCACAGTGGCACAGACATATGAAGAGCTATGCATGTAGCTTGGTGTAATATTATTTCATAATGTGTTTACACTATGAGTGATTTATTCTGTACAATTAAAAATGTCATTAATCTCAAGGTAAGCGATTGTATGAGAGTATGAAAAAGCTATGAAAGCTGGCCTGTGTGCTATTAAATTTTAAAATCTGAACCCCTTAGCACATTTCAGTGCATGGACAATTCAAAGTGCAATGAATTAGATAATAAAATATAAGAAAAATAAAAGCACAAGAACAATTAAAACAAACAAAAAAATATAAATAAAAAAAAAAAATAAAAAAAAAATAAAAAAGTGGCATCATTTATGTAGCACATCAGAGGAAAAGTGCAACGTCTTCATGAAAATAAAATTCAAAATTCAATAATGCAAATGCATTTTTTAGATGTATATTTTCTTAAGTTGTTAATGAAAGTCATAATTTCTAAACTTTATTCCTGATGTTACAGAGTTTTGAGGGTTTTGTTTTATTAAAGCAGTTTTTAAGAAGGCAGTTCAAAATCTAAACTCAGTTTTTCTTCTGTTCAGGCCTTTTATCCACTGGTCACCTGTCTGTTGTGTGTCAGTCAGAAGCAGTTCTTCCTTAACAGATGGCACGTCTTCCTCAATAACTGCCTTTCAAATCTCAAGGTAAGATTTTGCCAGTTCTTGTTATTGTAATAAAATGGAGGTTCTGTGTCCTTTCTTCAAATTGATCCTTTTACTGGATACCTTTAAATACAATAGGCATGCAGGAGTAATTTGTGACCAACTAAGTTTAAGGTCACTGCAAATTTTTGGTCAAGGTTTTACAGCAACTTTGTTTCTTTTATCTTACAGAGTAGAGATCCTAAAATGGCTCGTGTTGCTCTGGAGTCACTGTATCGCCTGCTGTGGGTTTACATGATCAGAATAAAGTGTGAAAGCAACACTGCAACCCAAGGGTAAATATATTAACTATTTCTTTTTTTGAAATTCTTATCTTATTATGTATCAGTATCAACATTTTAATCACTTTATAATATACTCAGGTCTCAGTAATCAGATTTTGCATCTCAGTTATGCTATTTTCTTGTATAGCATTTAAAGTATTATGCCTAATAAATAAGTGTCTAAAGCTTACCCCAAGAAAGAAACATATATTAAGGGTATAAATCTCTCAAATAGATGCTATAAAGATTGAATCACAAGCACCAAATACAAATTCATGGCACACATCTATCTATAACATTCAGAGATTCAAAAACATGTTTGTTTTGATATGAAAATGTTAAACTGTTCAAAGCACAAAAATACTGTCAATATTTTAGGTTAAAAGTCCACAAAGAGAAAGTTTAATGATTTCTTAAAGGTTTTTGATCTACCTTTTTTTTGTCTTTTCTGTCTTTTAACACTATTGCTATCCTAATAAAACAACTTTTCTGTGTTCGCAGTCGTCTGAACACCATCGTAACAACTCTTTTCCCTAAAGGGTCTCGCAGTGTGGTGCCCAGAGACATGCCTCTCAATATATTTGTAAAAATCATTCAGTTTATTGCACAGGTAAATCTTCCACCAAATGTTAAGCTGACTGACACTAACATTAGGGTCTGTGAGATAAGGGATTTTTCTACTATTTTAATGCAGGAAAGATTGGATTTTGCAATGAAAGAAATTATCTTTGACCTTCTCTGTGTTGGCAAACCTGCAAAAGCCTTCAGTCTTATTCCTGAGGTATGTTATCTACTTTATCATTGAAATAGTTTTCAAACTCCAAATAATATTTATCATGATTATGTAACATTTTAACATGATGAAAATAATAATTGAAAGCTGGACTTTCTTTTTTATAATGAAATGTTTTAAACTTATGTTTCCACCCTAAGAAGGTGGATGTTCCTAAATGAGGGAGATAAATTACATAAGAAATGATTATTAATACAACTCTTTCTATTTGTGTTTGGTGATTTCCTGTAGCTTCCTATAATGTGTTCTCTTTGTCTATTCAGAGGATGAATATTGGTCTAAGAGCATTTCTGGTCATAGCTGACAAACTGCAGCAGAAGGATGGGGAGCCTCCCATGCCAAACACTGGTAGCTTGTTGCCCTCTGGTAACACGCTTAGAGTGAAGAAAACATACCTGAGCAAAACCCTAACGGATGAGGAGGCCAAAGTCATTGGTGAGATAGAAAAACTATTATTAGGAACATTTTATAGGAGTTTTTATCTACAGTATATTGACCAGAAATGTCAAAACGTGGACACAGAAAATATTTTTCAGTATCATGAAGGGATGCATTGTTTCCTGTAAGGCTCTTCTTATACTGTTCAGCTCATTACTATAGAAAATGATCACATATCAGGGTTGCATTCAAATCATTTTTCTCCAGTAGTTCTTTTCCTAATTAAAAGGGAAAAATAAATGCATTATGCATTTTCTCTACAATATGTTAGCAGTCTTTGGCAGCACTCAAACCCCTTAGCATATTCTCATTAAAGGTCCCATGTTATGCAAAATTCACATTATAGACATTTTGTAACCATCATATGTATCCTAAAGCCTGTGTGTGACGGTCACAAATGAAAAAAATCCCTTTCACATCTATCATTCTTTTTATCCACCTTTTACCTAATGTGTGCTTAATAAGCTGTTTAACAAGCCATCCCCTTATGATGTCATAATGGGAAATAAACTGTCACGAGCAGTCTGTAGCAGCCCATCAGTCAAGCTACTACCTTTATCCGATGTATTATTTGGCACTTATAGCTGCTACATTTATGAACTATGACTGGTTGCCATGGTAGCAAGTTGTGGGTTTAAATACACAATTGTAAATCCACAGCTTTAAATCCAGGTGGTATATTCCAGAAAGAAATCTAATTATTTAATTGGTATGAAAGGTTTTTTTTTTTGGCGCAAAAATTTACATTTGCAAATATTATATGTTATCTGGTTTGATTTTCATTTATCCATTTACAAAGGCTGAAGACAATTTTTTTTTTATAGTCAGTAGCTAGACGACAATTATATTTATATTTTTATATTTTTATTTTCATTTTTTTGTCTCTTTTCCTGAAATTATCTCCAAGCTTAAGATATTTTTTTTCTTAGAATAGAAACTTCTAAGTACCGTACATTTCTCTAACTTCCATCTTCTGCAGGGATGTCCCAGTATTATGTTCATGTGCGGAAAGCAATTGACAGCATTTTAAGACACCTTGATAAGGAGGTGGGGCGCTGCATGATGATGACAAATGCTCAGATGTTGAATAAGGAGCCAGAAGACATGATCACGTAAGAAATCAGATTAGATTTAATGTCAGCATCATAAACTACTACTCTATAATCACTTATTATTATTATTATTATTATTATTTTTTTTGTATCTGATCAGTTTTGACAACAAAAGAAAATGAAAACCAGCCTAATATGTTGAATTTGACATTTCAGAGGTGAAAGGAAGCCGAAGATAGACTTGTTTAGGACATGTGTTGCTGCTATTCCTCGCATCCTGCCTGATGGGATGTCTAAACCTGAGCTAATCGACTTGCTCTCTCGGTAAGTCACACATCTTTTTGCAGAAAAAGCTCAGAAATTTTAATTTACCTTATCTGGGGGTTTATTACCAGGAGCTATCAAATGTTAAATAAATAAAGAGTCATACAGTTTGTCCGAAGGGTTGCTTTAAAAATGTCTGGAGACTAAAAAAATAAAAATCCTTTTGTACTGTAGTCTTTTGGCTACAGAATATGTTGCAGGTTTCCATTGGCAGTAGAGTTTGTAAATCAGGGAACTTATTCATATTTCTTCATAAAAGATATCAAACTTATGGTACTGGTGTTATTGCCCTTCAGCCAGGGTAAATGTTAAACTGATTGAATGGTCTGACCAAATTAACTTTTGGATTTTCTTTATTTTGTTTTTCAGGTTAACAATCCACATGGATGATGAGCTTCGCCTCATAGCCCAGAACTCCCTCCAAAGTCTGCTGGTGGATTTTAATGACTGGCGTGACGATGTTCTGTTTGGATTTACTAATTTCCTCCTGCGTGAAGTCCAAGACACCCATCAGGGATTGTTGGATATGTCCCTCAAATTATTGCTGCAGCTTCTCACACAGTGGAGGATAACACTGGCTTCTCCAGGAAAGAGCCATGACCTATCAAAGCTTCACGCTGCTGAGGTGATTTGTAGTTTCTTCAATGATCAAAGGGGTTATCTTCGTTAACTAAAGCTGATGCTTGACTATGCTCCTGTTCTGGATACTTTGAAAAAAAAATTTTCATGAAACGAAGTAGTTCACTTTGTTTTATTTGTTACAGCCTCTTAATTCTTGCCCGGGTCATAAAACACCAGCAGAAAGAGGTCCTCACTCTACTGTGCTGCATGCTGTGGAGGGACTGGCACTCGTACTGCTCTGCTCCTGCCAGCTTAGCACCCGCAGAGTCGCCATCGCAATACTTAAAGAGATACGAAGTCTCTACATGACCATCGGACAGTCCGAGGTAATTCCAAGACAAATCCAAACTGCACAAGAAAAGGATAAAATGTAGTAATGTTAAATTCCTTATCTTGAGATTCTGGTTTTATGTTTTGCAAACTGCAGGATGATGAAAAGCCAATGATAGAGATCATGGATCAGCTCAGCCCTGTTATCATGGAGAATTTTATCAACGTAGCTGTCTCTGATACAGTAAGTTCTTTCTGCAACTCAACTTTAGCGCCGTTGAACAAGGAGACTATTTTGTTTTGATTTGTTTTTGCTTAGCCAATCCTGGTCTATGAATTATACAAACACTTTGATAATCTATCTGCATCGACCAGTAATTTTTCAAGCCACTATTGTCTGTCAGTCTCCTTGTTTACCCGGTATATACTTGTTTCACTTGTTCACCCCTGACCTTTGCCCCTGCCGTGTCACTGGTTTGTTGCAGGCAACACTGCCAGTTGGCCACCACGTGGACCTACAGGGCCTGGTGGAGTGGAATGCCTCGCTTGTCAACAGCCAGTATGACATCATGAGTCCCTCGCACGTGTGGCTCCTTGCCCAGTCTGTGAAGGACCCCTGGGTGCTGTGTGTGTACAGCCTCCTTCGGCAGGACAAACTTCCAAAGCACTGCCCCACAGCTCTTAGCTATGCCTGGCCCTATGCCTTCACTCGACTGCAGATGCTCATGCCCCTGGTTGACCCAAAGTGAGTGTCCTCAATTTTAGCTTTAAATTCAAAAAGTTTTTTTTTTCCTTTTGCTATATTCCTAGCATTGTCCTGTAAAACACACAACTGGTATAATTTCTCACTGATTTTGATTTATCAATTTAAAAAATCAACAGCAGTCCAATGAATGCAAAGAAGACTGTCCCCTCTGGAAGTGGGGACAACTATGTAACCTTATGGAGAAACTACCTGATTCTTTGCTTTGGCGTGGCCAAGCCCAGTATCATGAGCCCCGGCCATCTGAGAGCATCGACACCTGAGATCATGACTTCCACGCCTGACAGCTCTGTCAGCCACGATAACAAGGTAGCTGTTGCTTCATCGTTATGCCTTAATAATTCCCTCAGTTCAGGGATCAGGTGTCAACACTGAGCTTGT
Source organism: Cyprinodon variegatus (assembly GCF_000732505.1). Classification (NCBI taxonomy): domain Eukaryota; kingdom Metazoa; phylum Chordata; class Actinopteri; order Cyprinodontiformes; family Cyprinodontidae; genus Cyprinodon; species Cyprinodon variegatus. The sequence continues at coordinate 336,237 of NW_015150820.1, forward strand.
TGACATTCACACTGAGTGCATTGAATTACACTGCTGGGGTAAAACAGGAAGCTGGTGCATTATTAACTCTGTGTTTATTTGAGTTTAGCCTCGGCTAATTAGTGCTGCTCAAGCTGCATGTGAGATTTTAATTGTGTTACCTAACAATGGCTGTTTTGATGTTTCAGGTTATTGGAAGTCCATCTGTGGCTTGGCTCCTAAAGCAGCTGGTCCCACTGATGAGAACAGAGAGCCTTGACCTGACAGAGTCATTAGTTCTGGGCTTTGGTCAGACAAATCTATTAGTATTCAGGTAAATCAAGAATCTGTGTCTTTTATTATATTTTCTTACAAATTGTACTTGGACATTTAAAATGTCAAGGCATAAACATATTTAAAATCTTATGATTGAATCTCAGATTTCATGAAGAGTTCTTGTCAGAAGTAACATTAAATGACTGTGATACCCTCGTTTTTAAGTTATCTCTGATATAATATTGATACAAAGATCAAGTGGTCTATTTCACATTTGAACTTGTTTTAGCATTAAATGTTTAGTGTGGCAAATGCAGTGACGGTGAGCATTGATTAAACAGAGTTGTTTTGCCCTTGGGCCTTCTGACCGCTTTGACTGCTGCTGGTGCGGCAGCAGTTCTATTGTGTCCCAGGATGGCTGTGGGTACAATAGGCCTTACCTCCAGAGTGTGAATGGATGAATGGAGTCAGAAGATTAAACGCAAAAACATCACAATCCCATATGTTGCTGGAGTCTCTGAAAAATCCTGGTTCATTTCAAAGCTAACAAGACCCTAAGACAGAGACTGGTGCATCCATAGGACAAAACCCCCAAACCTAAGATGAGCCAGTGCTGTTTGCAGTTCAGTGCAGTGAGGAATGCTCTATTCTTTAATTGGAGAAACCAAACATCCTCTCCACAGACACATGACTTAATACAGCCTACCTCCTCCGGACAAGACTCTGCTGTCCAGCTGCACCTTAAGGACAAAGGACACCTGTCTGAGGACCAGAATGTTCAAATTTTTGGACAAAGAAGACAGGTGGTTTGAAAGGGGTGTAAAGGAAGCCATTTACGTTAAGAGAGAAAAACCAGCCTTAAACAGAGGGTTTGGTTTCAGCTCTCAAAAACCTACAATACAGTGAAAGAGATGATTCCTTCCCGCTTTCATCTCAAGCCTCATCGCCATGCAGGTAGTCAAAACATCGCTCCTGTAAGCCAGGCCAACAGTGAGCTTAATGACTCCCCATTACAAAGGGGTGGACCTGTTTTCAGTTCAGTTTGCATGTTTTCTAGGTGATAACAAGGCTTTTGATAGGAAATTCTAAAAAGCCTGGAGCTCAGATCTACTCCAGACATTTTGAATTGAGAAAGTTTGGGTGAATTTAGTGTTAAGCCCTTTGGGGTCCTCAGACTTAATAGATCATACTTGATAATTGTATAGCACCTTTTCAGGGCAATGAGTTCTATAGGACTTTGTACTACATTCAGTCATTCACATACAGCTGGTGGTAAGCTACACTGTTGCCACAGCTGCCCGGGGCACAATGATAGAAGTTTGCCTGCCACATACAGACCACCAAAACCCAGTAGGCAATGCAGTTAAATCGTTTTGCCCAAGGACTATGACAGATGGAGCTTAGGTTCAAACCAACTACTCTCCTGTTGCAGAACAAACTGTACAGTACAGGCTATCTACCATACAACAATTTTGAAATGGATAAAGCTTTATAGCAGACAAGTGCTGAAAAGTTGCACAAAAAAAAGTTTGCCATTCTCTTTAAGACATGATGATATTGCAAAGGGTTTTTTTTTTTTCATTGCCTGAAAGAACTGTATTTTCAATAGCCTCTCGCATCTGCTTGTGACCTTTTAATTAATTTTGTGATACTGAAAGCAGCTGATATATATATATATATATATAATATATATATATATATATATACATATTTTTTTTTTCTTTTCTTTTCATTGAGTAACAGAATCCTGTTTGAAACCACAGCATAGCAACACGTATCATTATGCATGCATGCATGAGTTTCCAACCTGACGGTCACAGGTCTGATCCAAAAAAAAAAAAAAAAGAGTCACTACACAATTTTTTGTTTCACATTTAATCAAAGGCCTTTAGAGCTTTTTGGAATTATTAAGTAAACTGATGAAAATGGAATAGATTCAATTATTTTAATTAAAATCTGCACTGACCTACATTTTTGTATGGATTTAAATTGGAGTCAAAACAGAGGATTAAATCTGAGTAATGCTTCATAACCATTTAAATTTGTAGTTACATTGTTTCCTAGAGCTCACATTATAAATCTGGAATCCATTTCTGAGAAAAAGAAAAATTTCGAAGATAATTGTTTGTCTTTTTCACACAGGGAGCTTGTGGAGGAGTTACATCCACTCATGAAAGAGGCACTAGAAAGAAGACCTGAGGTTTGTTGGTCATAATGTTAAGCCAGTGCGTTCATATTCCTCATTAGAGGCCTTTGTTTGAAATAATCTGCAGTGCTAATGTATTAAAGCTGTTGTGAGCCTTAAAGTTATATTCATACATGACCATTTGGCAGAACAAGAAGCGGCGTGAGCGGCGAGACTTGCTGAGACTGCAGTTGCTTCGCATCTTTGAGCTTTTGGCTGATGCTGGTGTTATCAGTGACAGGTTTGTATGGCAGCAGCTGAAACTTGTTTACCACGATGACTGTGAGAGGTCCTCAGTATCTTTTTATTCACTAATCCTGCAGCACAAATGGAGCACTGGAACGCGACACCCTTGCCCTCGGTGCTCTTTTCCTGGAATATGTAGATCTAACTCGGATGCTACTTGAAGGTGAAAATGATAAAGAGGCAGAGATCCTAAAGGACATCCGAGCACACTTTAGTGCAATGGTGGCCAATTTCATCCAGTGTGTACCAGGTATTATTACACTTACTTTCAAAATATAAGGCATAAGCACCTCTGGCCTCATTGAAACTCTTTGTCACAGCATTACCATTCAGCTCAGCCCAAAGGCACACACAACACTCTAATCTTAGCACTGCACTTGACTTGGACTCTGTTGGGAGTAAGTCCAAAAATAGTACAGCTTTAAGACACCAAGAGGCAAAAGCAGATGATGACTCATGGGTTGCCATGGATGCAGATCTCAAAGGGATTGCTAATGGATTGTTATAGCATCTTTCTGTTATACAAAACTCCTACTACAGCAGCTTTTCATGATGCATGGGTTGGTTTGCTGACTATACATCTTATTAAACAGCTGATTGTTTTGTTTTTTGTTTTTCCTGTAGTGCACCAAAGGCGATTCCTGTTTCCACAACAGAGCCTTCGGCATCACCTCTTTATCCTCTTCAGCCAGTGGGCAGGCCCCTTTAGCATCATGTTCACCCCTCTGGACCGCTACAGTGACAGAAATCATCAGATAACGAGATATCAGTATTGTGCTTTGAAGGTAAATGATATCTGAGCTTTCAACCTGATTTGTTTTAGTTCATTGACTATTTTATCTATTTAGTAAAGTTTTCTGACATTATGTTTACAAAAATGTAGGAAAATAAAATCTGTATGTTGGTTTAAGGTCAGCTAAGTCAGGATGATGAAACATGATTAAACAGTGAGCTAAGTTTGTCGGTGTTGTGTTTGTTTCTGCAGGCCATGTCTGCTGTTCTCTGCTGTGGTCCTGTCTTTGATAACGTTGGCCTTTCTCAAGACGGATATCTTTATAAGTGGCTGGATAATATACTGGCCTGCCAGGATCAGAGGGTCTGTAGCCAACACTTAACCACTGTGGTGCATTTAAAAAAAAGAGCTGACCCACCAAATAGCATGCTCTAGCCAGTCCTGAAAGGCCAGCTCTTCCTTTTGCCAACTTTCTACAGAAATCTTGCATAAAAGCTATGATGATGGCATTCTTGTTATCTGTATTACCTTTAAAAGCATGTAAAAAACACTGTTTGTTTTTCTTTTAACTTTCTTTAGTAAATGTGTTATGTAAGTTCAACAAAATTTCAACAATAGTTGTTGAAATGCATTGTAATTGATACATGTTTTTGTTACAAAACCTCAAATTATTTACGAAATACTTGAATAATTCACATTAGCCCTCATAAAATAAGTTCACCTTGTAAATGTGTCTTCTCTCTGCTTTGGGCTCAGGTCCATCAGCTAGGCTGTGAAGTTGTCATCTTGCTATTGGAGCTAAACTCGGACCAGGTTAACCTTTTCAACTGGGCCGTGGATCGCTGCTACACCGGCTCCCACAAGCTTGCCTCGGGTTGCTTTAAAGCAATTGCAACAGTTTTAGCCAGCAGGTATAAACAATTTCAAACTTTGTTATCGACTGTTTGGATTATCTGAAATATTTAGACAAACTGTGTCCACAAATTAAGTCGAGTGTCAAACCTTTACTAATATAATCCTTGTTGAATTTCAATTTTATTGCAACAGCTTTGATATGTCAAAGAAACACTAAATCAAAGATAACAGAAAGCCAAAAGATTTTTTCAAAGCATATTTATTTTTGGATCCTCTCTTTATTCTTTTAAGCAAAAACTACCCATGTGACATTGTTACACTGCTGAATCTGGTCCTCTTTGAAGGATCTAGCACCAACAGGCAACTCTATGAGATTGCAATGCAGCTTATGCAGGTGAGAAATATAACAACTACTTGTTAAGTGCTAATAGTTTGAATGTTCACATGTATGATTATTTAAACACCCATTTTTTAGAAATAGTTTAGAGGTCTAGCTTTGAAGTCCTTTCAATTACTCATTTATTTCTGTTTAACAGGTCAGACTACATATTTAACAGAACTCTAAGAGTTCTTCCAAAAGAATAATCACAAATATGAATTTGAACTTTAAAGACTTCTTGACTATTCTATTTTACAGATTCTTGAAGATAAGTTATTCATGTACTCTAAGAAGATTGCAGAGCTGAAACCAACTAACATCCTGTATGGCACCCATGGTCCATTGCCTCCTCTCTACAGTCTATCACTACCACAACTCTCTGCTCAGCTAGCTAGGATGTATCCTGAGCTCACGCTTCCCTTGTTTTCAGGTAGCTGGAGCTTTATTAATAAATGTATTATGATGATGATTATCATTGTGCATGTATTTATAAATGCACTATAGTGGCTGACAGTGCAAGCATAAAATGCATAGTAAGAAAAATAGATCTGCTGTACAAAGGATACCAAATGGGAATACAGATCTTAAATCAAATCTATTAGCTATCCTGAACAAGTGTAATATAAAGATTATTAAGCAGTTGATGATACAAAGGTATGGTAAGTTACACAGGTGGGGAGCTGAACAGCTAAGATCTTTACTTGCTAAATTTAAAGGGCAGTTAGAAGATGGATCTGAGAGAACCGGAGGGTTTATTGTATTGATGTCAATCATTCAGAAATTTGATATAGCAGGACGGAGAAGATGAGGGAAGAGGGGTTGTTTTCATCTATATTGCAATGGGAACTTATCTTAATTAATATCACAACTTATTTCAAAGAGGAAGAAAATATGTGGTGAAAAAAGGGCCAAATTTAGATGGTTGAGCTTCACCAATGAATGCATTTTTTTAATTTTAAGTAATAATTATAATGAGAACGCGCCGAAAGTAATACGAATTGAATCAATTCTAAATATGTTGCTGATAACAGCAGAAAATTACCCTCCCTTCAAGATGTTGGCGTGACACTGTTGCCAGGTCTAGAAGGATGAGAGTTATATGGCGAGGTTGGTGAAGCTCTAAAGTAGGACTTTATCTCTGCTCTGACGTGTTCATAGACATGTTGGACAAATAGGCTGAAATCTGAGTCACAAATATTTTTCTTCAAAAATCTTTGAGGAAAAACAAGACTCCTTTACTGTTTACATGAACACTTTGATTGATGAGATATGTGATGAAACTGAGAATATCTTATCTCCAAATGTCCAAGTGCAAATACTGCAGTTTCCATTGATGTAATGCTGATGTTTTTACTGGCGTTCTTTTTATTCCAGAGGTCAGCCAGAGGTTTCCAACCACTCATTCAAATGGGAGGCAGATCATGCTAACCTACCTCCTTCCCTGGCTCGGTAACATTGAACTGGTGGATAATGGTTTGCTGCTTCCCGTCTTAACACCAACAATCCCCATCTATGAGTCCTCCTGTGAGCTGGCCAGCACAGATTCCTCTCTACCGCTAAAAGGGACTGGCTGGGGATCTCTGCAAGCCACATCAATGGTTCTCAATAACCTAATGTTCATGACAGCCAAGGTACATATTGCTGCAATGTTTAATATCAAGCTATATCTATGAAGTTAATAAAATTGTATATATTTTTTTGTTTGTTTTTTTTATCCTAGTATGGAGATGATCTACCTGGACCAGAGATGGAAAATGTCTGGAATGCTTTAGTCAGCAATGAGAAATGGAGCAACAATCTGAGAACCACCCTGCAGTTCATTATCAGCCTGTGTGGTGTCAGCAGTGACACCCCCCTTCTCCCATACGTAAGATCTTCAGGTCTGCTGGAAAATATCAGAATCCTCTCTTTCTTTACAATTCCCCTGAATGGTCTCTTCTTTATGTGTCCAGATCAAGAAGGTGGTCATCTATCTTTGCCGAAACAAGACAATGCAAACCATGGAGGAGTTATTATTTGAGTTACAGCAAACAGATCCTGTCAACCCTGTGGTACAACACTGTGACAGCCCTCCTTTCTATCGCCTCACTGCCACAAGCAAAACCTCTGCTGTGGCTTCAGGTCATTTTCTTTATTATTCTATCTGTAAACCACTCCACAAAATGTAAAAAAGAAAAAAAATACATTTTCTATCCTTTTTAAATGTATTATTTAACTCTGAGCAGTGCTTGTAAAACTGGGTTTTAATCATTTCATTTATTATTTTAGTAAATTTTATCACATAAATATTATTCTCAGCCACATATTAATTACATTATATAAGTTTATTACACACAGATATTTTCATTGGGACTGGTTACGCTAAAAAAACGCACAACACAAGCCAAGTACCAATTTCCCTATTTATATTTTTCTTGGTCTTTCGCATCGAGAGAAGTTGGTTCATAGATATTTTATCTTAAGGTGAATGTGGTAATAAAGCCAAAGAAAAAAGTTTAAACTGAAGCAAAAGTTTAATGAATATCTTGGACCTCCCAGAAAGTGTATTTATCAACTGATAGTTTTGTTGATTGAATGTTAATTTACTGATTTTTTTAACTCATAAACTGAAATATCATTTAACTGACCTAGACTAAATATGTTGTTGATTGGGATCCTGTTGGACTGATTCATAGAGAAAAATGAGTTGAACAGTTATGTTGTGTTAAATGTTTTTTTGTTTTTTGTTTTCCAGAGGAGATTTTCAAGATACGAAAAAAATAGGGGGCTGCTAATATTGTCAAAAAATATAAAATATATATATCTTCATTAAGTCTAAACCAGCTAGAACTTCTCATACGTACTGAAAAATCCCATCACATTTTTAAATGGCTCAGCTTAGCTGTTTTATTGCCAGTCATTATGAATTGTTTGCTTTGGACAAATTCCCAGTGTTTTTTGAGCATGTTATAAAAAATAAAAAATGTCCACTTATATTTCTTACCTCAGGGACCACATCAAGCAGCAACACCATTGTAGCTGGCCAGGAAAACTTTCCTGAGACAGATGATATAAAGTCCATAAAAGAGAGTGAAGAGAGGTGAAATTTCTATTGATTTCCTAAATCATTTGATAAGAGACAATAAAATCATTGACAAGACTTAAGTTGATTATACATATGCTTTTTTTTTGGTGTCAGGCTTGGTCACAAAATGAGAGCGCACAACCGACTGGAGTCACGTTACAGTAACAGTTCAGGAGGATCTTATGATGAAGAGAAAAGTAAGTGTTACAAGTGATTGAGTGAATCTGGCAAGAAAGAACTCTCTATTATGCAACTGAGAATGAATAAGCAGTTTGCAGAGGCCTTGGGGTTTTTAAAGGGTGGCTTTATGCAATTGAATACAAGGAGCAAAGCCAAGGGCCTCTGCATCACTATAACTGGCCCCTGCAACACTAAAACTAAAAACTTATAGAAAAAAAAAAAAAGTAAATTCTTACAGTTTATGGTAACATTCGGATGATCAGGATGTTTTGTGACTTACACTCAAATGCTGCTCATTTTTAACATGTGGTGGATGCTGAAATAATATCCTGTGACTACTCAGGTGAACCTCTGCCACCTTATGTGGATTGGCTGACATTTGTTATTGAAACAAATAAGCCCCACCCTCTGCCAATGCCACTCAATGGAGGATGCTGGGCACCACTGGTGGACTATTTACCAGAAACCGTCACTCCCAGAGGACCATTGCACAGGTAAATGAATTTATCTTTCTCTCTTCAACAGTCTGCACAGTTTTTTATACTGTAGAATAAGTTTCCACATATCTGAATATGTTTAAATTTATATTGTGTATATTTTGTGTTTACTTAAGGTGTAATGTCGCAGTCATCTTCATGACAGAGCTGGTTGTTGACCACGGTGTGCGAGAGGACTGGAACTTGCACCTGCCTTTAATCCTCCATGCTCTGTTTTTGGGTAAATTATATGGAATTGTATTGTAAACACGTTAAATTCAGATTTTTCAAATTTGATCACACCACAACCACAAACTTTATTTTATTTTTCTTTAAATTGATAGTGCTAACATGAGATATTAGTTCTTTTTCAAAGGGAAAATAAAATTATATATTTTTGGTATGGTTTTGCTCAAAAAATAATCTGTAAGAAGCATTTGTTTGTAATACCGCCTCTATTTACACTTTTTTTTTCAAAAATATCTTAAGCTGACTCAGAATGGGTGAATAGTTTCTGTGAACATCTAAGATATGTCCTATATTGTCAGTTGGACTTTTGATGTTAACTTTGACTCTTTGTCATTGTACCTCAAAAATCCATCCATCCATTTTCCATCAAACTTTATCCTAGCTGGGGACACAAGGGGTGCTGGTGCCTATCTCCAGCTGTCTACGGGCAAGAGGCGGGGTACACTCTGGACAGGTCGTCAGTCCTTTGCAGGGCAACACAGAGACAAACAACCTTTCACAATCACACCTATGGAGAATTAAGAAAAGCCAATGAACCTAACAGTCATGTTCTTGAACTGTTGGAGGAAGCCAGAGTACCCAGAGAGAACCCACACATGAACAGGGAGAACATGCAAACTCCAAGCTGAAAGACCCCAAGCCAGGAATTGCACCCCGGAATCTTCTTACTGCAAAGCAGCAGTGCTACCCACTGCGCCACTGAGCAGCCCTACCTCAAGCATACTTTAATTTAAACCATTTCACTGTAGCTCAGGTAGTATCTTTAGGGTTGTTTTCCTGCTAGAAGAAAGACTTTTGCTCAGTGATCGTCCCGTATTTAGTTCTATTCAATATTGGATCAACTGTGATCAGCGTCACTGTCCTTGGTATCCCTGTTCAATAATGCAGCGATAATCAAGTTTCCCCTTCATGGTGCTTTTGGGTCAGGGAGATGCGTAGTGGTATTTTTCTGCCACATAAGATTTTTATGTTTTGGCAAAAAACTTTTCCACATGTTGTCTAAATTGTAGGACAATTGACCTGATTTTAAAACATTTGCAAGACACTGCAAACCAACACAACTGATCTTAGTATTTACTTTCCAGGCCTGGATCACTATCGCCCAGAGGTTTTTGAGCACAGCAAACGTCTCCTCCTTCACCTCCTCATCACATTGTTTGGTAACAACGACAACTTTCAGGCTGTTGCATCAGTTTTACTGCAGACACGGGAAGTTAATGTCATCAAGACCCTCACTTGCAAATCCAGCCTTCAGATGGAATATTCACCTGCAGGTAGAAATGTCTGTCTGGTAACACTATTCACCTTTAGTCAACTTTCTTAACTATGAGCAAGTTCAAACTCTACTGGAAGGCAGAAGTCGGACTTTTTATAAACATGGACATCAGGAGGGGATGGCTTGCATTCTTTGAAGACAATAGATAAGTTTCTTATCTTAGGGGGAAAACTATTTGGACACAGTGCCAAAAACAATACAGAGTGCATAGGACATCAAAGGTCTTGATTAAAGCATTCCATGTGGCTATTTATATCCACTTGCTGAAATGTGAGTCATCTGCTTGGACTTTAGTTGGTTCAATGACCGCTAATAGTTTGTTTTCAAAATGTCTAGACATTGAGAACTCATATTCTGTGCTTTGCAAACTTACTGGGAATTTTGTTCTCCATAATTGTTTGCAAAAAATATGCATCTTTAAAAAAAAACCTGTGCATTTAGATAACTGTAGGTAATTAAATGTGAGTGAACAAGACTTATTAGTAATATGTACCAAATATGGCTGAATGTAGCCTTGCTGATCAGTGTTATCTGTTCTCTAATATTCAATCAATGAATAAAAGATTGTTTAAACTGAAAAAAAATGTATTTATATGAGTTTATCCTCTGTTTTTTTTTAGGTGGCTGTGATTTCCTGCGGGAGTGTCAGGCATCTCCGGTGCCGGACTCTGGTCTGAGCTCTTCCTCCACCTCCTCCAGCTTGAGTCTGGGAAGCAGCAGCAGCAGCAACCTGCCAGAGATCACACAAGACATGGAGGAGTTTGTCAGCTCCTGCAAAATGAATGAGAAAAGCAATAAGCTAATAGAGTTTTTAATAACAAGGTAACTAGCATGATATATTATTCCTCTTTGTATTGAAGTAACTGAAATGTATTACAGGCAAAGTGCTGCTGTACAGCCTACAGTAGAATCAGCCTCATTATGTTTCTAGATCTAGGGCTCCATCTAGTGGTGGGGATTATTTAGTGCACTTTTTGTATGTGTAAAACGTTTCCTTTATGCAAGTCTTATATTCATAAGAACTTTTCAAGAAAGTACTTTAAAGAGACATTTTATGCAAAAGTTTTTTTTTTAGTTAAGTGCTTTTAGTTAGTGTTGACCTTCAAATACAAAGATGTTAATGTATACAGAAGATATTTTCTTGTTATATAAAACATCTTTAAAAGTTTTTTCTTCATTTAGGGTTGCCTAAAATCTTTCACAAAAAATGACACTGCATTGTCTATAAAAAATATATATATATTTAAGAAAAAGCACCGATTTGGTACACCAGGAGAACAGGTTAATTCTAAATGACGCTCTTAAAATTTTGGCTGACATCTCATTCACGTTCAAATGATATTCTGGGACACAACTTGATGTTCCTCTTTTACCTAACAGATTTTTTGCTCTTATTTTAAGGATCAAAATCATCCAGTGACTTTTAATCAAAACATAGCTCAGAAAAAACATCTTTTAAACTTTGCTTGACACAGCAAGCTCTTTAAAGATTAAACACCTAAAGAGTAGAAAACAGCTGACCCCCAAATTTTTGGAAAATTGAATAAATTTCTATGGGTTGGTAGGAAGACCCTGTTTTATGTCACAGATTTGTACTCCTTTCAGATCCCTTTTCTACAGAAAATAATAAGTTTGTTGATTCTCTCTGTATTTAACTAATCGCCTTGGGGAGTAGTGGGCTACCATTGTGCAGCACCTGTGGAGCTCGTGGGGTTCAGGGTTTTGCTCAGGAACCCAGAGTGCAGGCTGTGTTGATCCAATTGAGTACTTGGAACCTTCTCAGAGCACAAGTGCTCAGTTCTAACCACTAGGCCAACACTCCCTAGTAGTTGAACTAGTAAAGATTAAAAACAAGTTGTTGGTTTTTTTCTGTGTAATTAAAGAAAACACACTTCTTGTCAAAGTCGAAACACCGCTGTTTTATAAAAAATGTTTTTTAAAAACTTTCAGCAGGTCCACCATAAAAAGGGATTAATTTTGCCTCTTTTTAATAAAAAATGTTTTGTATTTTAAAGACCATATGGACCACTGTGGTGTCATGAAGACATTTCCCCAAAGAGCCAAATTTCTAAAAGCACTGGACAACTGACAAACTTCTTGAGGCATGTGATTTCTGTTTTTAAGGAGCACAAGTCAGGTAATTGAGTCTTAACCATTTTCCATGTGTGTGTATAGATCTGACTTGGCAGCTGATTTACTCTTACTGTTCTCTGTCCTGGTTTTAGATAACTTTTTGGAGCAGCAGCTTAGTGAGGTGGCCCTGCAGACGGCTCTGTGTAGTTCATCCCGGCACTACGCCAGTCGGTCCTTTCAGGTTTTTAGAGCCCTTCGTCAACCCATTTCTGCTAACGCCGTTTCAGACCTGCTTTCGAGGCTGGTGGAAGTCATTGGTGAACACGGAGAAGAAGTCCAAGTAAGCATGTGCACTTGTAGTATTTTGTAAATGATTTGATTAAAACTTTGAAAAAGGCTATAAAAGATTCAGGAGGGTAGAAATGTGTGTTTGGAAAAGTCTTGAACTGTTAAAGAGGTTTGTCTTTAGAATTGATTTCTGTCTGTTTCTCTCAGGGATACGTAATGGAGGTATTACTCACTCTGGAATCTGTTGTGGACAACTTGGCCGATTGCCTGAAAAACAATGATCTCATGGCTTTCTTCACAAGGTTTGTGTCTCCTCCTTAAAGAATTATGTTTCAAATTGTGTTGTGTTAAATAATCAGTGGGTTTAATGTATTGTTTTGATTTTAAGTAGTGTTTATTGAATTACAGAGAATCCTCTCCAGATTTCCTCACAAGTTTTAAACAGAGGTTGAACAGAAAGAGCACAGGGCAGCTTGGCCCCCGGAGAGACGAACAGAGCAGGCATCAGAGGAGCTCTTCTGTCCCAAAAAAGTTTGGAGAAGCCGACAGAAGTTCTGATCTTCCTCGCAGTGCCACTCTGGACCGCATCCAAGCCTGTGAACAACAAGTTCAGTTAGCCAGGATGCGCCGCTCCTCTTCATCCAAAGACAACAAAAATGACCCAATGAGCATAAACCACCCCAGCAACTTGCTGGCCACCATCTTCTGGGTTGCAGTGTCGTTGATGGAGTCAGACTTTGAGTTTGAGTACCAGATGTCTCTGAGGCTGCTGAATAAGCTGCTGGCCAACATGTCGCTGGACAAGCAGGAATACCGGGAGAAGCTGGAGAATCTCCAGAGCCAGTTGAATTGGAGCAGCTTCACTGGGCTACAGCAGCTTCTGTTAAAGGGCTTCACGTCTACATCCACCACTGACATCACGCTTCAACTCTTCTGTCAACTCACACCTGTGTCCAGGGTTCCTGTAGTAGATACATCACAAGCCATAGGTAAAATCAGTGGAGAACTTTGTGATTTTGAAAACCCAACTATTATTCTAAACGAGTCCATGAAAAACCTTTCTTTTTTGTTTTGCCTGTTAGGTTTTCCCTTGAACGTTCTCTGCTTGCTCCCACATCTGGTGCAGAACTTTGATGCACCATCACCTTTTTGTCAGGACGTTGCTGAGAAGATAGCTCAGGTTTGGTTTTATTCATTTTTCTACTTCCATTTATAGAAGACGTTTACATCCACTCAACATCTACATGGTTTTTATATGTATTTCAGCACTTAAATATACATTTGATCTGTTTTTATTTAGGGATGATTACACAACAAACAACTGAAAGCAGTACGACAAAAACACTTGGTTATAACTATTTGAATTTACTATAAATCCACACAGGGTGGAAATTATGCATACAGGCTAAAATATGAATATACCCATTAACTGCTATTTAGTTTGATTATTTGGTCATTTGATTTCCTGACACAGACTTAGCTTTAAAACATAGTACAATAATTTTAATAGGGTCGAAGCTTAGTCTATTCAGAAGTATAGCCATCTTAATTCTTTCCAAAACAAGTTAGGAAATATTTTTTTGAACGTTGTTTTTCAAGAACACCCAGTAGTTTCCAAACATTATCTAGCTCTTATTTCAAAGTGAAGTTGAAGAACAAGAACATATTTAAACATATCAAACTCTTTTTCAGATAGACAATAGCCTAATACTGTATTTTCAGTTTCCAGCTTATAATTGCCTTAAGCTATGGGTTGTTTCAAAACCTCTTAGGCCATTTCCTGACATTGGAGAAAACACTTTGGTTAAGGTGAGGGAAGCTAGGTCACATTTTGGTTTCTAAACATGACAGTCAGTCTAAAACTGACTTTATGGTAGAAAAAATTCGGACTAACAAGACGGCTTTTATCACACCTCACTGTAATATATAAACAATGCTGGATACATGCTGGAAATGAACCAATTCTGATAAGAAGGTTGGTCACAATCTATATATAATAAGACTGCTTTTCTTTGACATATATTCAGTTATAGATAGACTTAATTAATACATGTAGGCCTGTATGTTTTTTTTTTTAATTCTGTTTGGAAATTTATCAAAGGATTGATAGTTGAGCACCTTCCTTAAACTTGTATTTCATGATCATTCTCCAATTAACATAAACAGCACTGAATGCATCATTAAATGTATAAAACAGTACATTTTAACATTAATTGAGCTGTCCTGCTTTGTTTTCTGAAGTTGTGCCTAGAGGAGAAGAATGCCAAGTTATCCAACCTTGCTCATGTCATGACTCTGTATAAAACCCACTCCTACACACGAGACTGCTTCTCTTGGGTCAACGTGGTGTGTCGGTATCTCCATGAGGCTTTCTCAGACATCACTCTGAACCTGGTCACTTACATGGCAGAGGTCTGTGCAGCTGGCCTACCTTTCCATCAACCACTATCACCTAACTTCACTGCTCTGTTAGCTGAATGTTTTATTTGTGTTACAGCTGTTGGAAAAGGGACTACCCTGCATGCAGCAGACACTGTTACAGATAATCTACAGCCTTCTGAGTCACATGGAGCTGAGTGGAATTCAAGCCAAACCCTTCAACATAGAGGTCCTCAAGACAATTGAAAAGTTTGTGCAGGTAAATGGCAGAATTATGGAGCTCGTTGAAATTTTCTAGGAATGTAAGTGTTAACCCAATGGGGCCACTGATCTCTATTTATTCAAATGGATTGCTGATAGGCCTAAAAAAACTGAGGTCACCCACCACCATCTTGGTACTCCCCACTTTTACAGAGTTGTGCCATAAAAAATGCAATTGCAATGTAATTAAATTACTGTGACATTGTGATCAATACATTTATATTATATGTACATAATTAATGTAGCAATTTGGCACCTCATCAGATAGTGTGTGTGGGAGGGGGCTTGTTGCAGTATCAATATGCTCCATTAACGCACTAATAATGTTGTGATGGATTTATATAATATGTTATATTGCATGATTTACAGACTTCATGGACTTCATACTAAATATGCAATGTGATGTGACAATTTTACATTAATCTTCTGATTTCTGATACTATGAAACAGCAAGTGTGTGTCAAAGTGATGACTTTATCTTTATTTTAAAAGTCTTAAGCCACCCCCTCGAAAATGAGAACACCATTGTCTAACTAGAGAATATCAAAATGGCGGCTGGTGACCCAGTGAGTACATAGAGATCAGTGAACGGGGCCCAGTGCCTAACCTTCACATTTTGTCACAATTCAATCATAACATTCTTCACCATTTTCCCATCAACCCTGACAAACTTTCCTGTCCCTGCTAGAGAAGAGCATCCCCACATCATAATATTAACACCACCATATTTCACTGTGTAAACGTTTGCTTAGATTGGTTGACTTCATACATTCCCTTTCATTTGCAAAAAGAATTACAAAAAAAAATCAGAATTTTCCTTCCATCAATCATGTGCTGCAGTGTTTTCCATCAGAACAAAAATCATAACAGAATACATAGATATGTTAGGTCGTAAAGTAAAATCTGAAGAGGTTTTGGGAGAGTAAACTATTTTTTTGCAAGAGGCTGTATAAAGAGGAAAGACTGAGAGGATCTGGGCTCTCCGTTCCTCCTGTAAGTGCTCATAAAAAAAGGGGAGAAAAAAGCTGCCTGTGTGTCAGAGTAGTAAATTTGTAGACACACCCAGACTATAAACAGGCTGTTTCTGGCCAGGCCTCTGTTTATTCTCATGCTGTATCTCATTTCAAGCTAACACTTCTGGTTTTTAAATAGAAAGGCATAAAACACAAAAAACAAGACCTTTGATGATATTTTTATTCATGTTTGGAAGGTAAAATATCACATACTTGTGTGTTTTTTCTATAGACGGCCCATTGGAGGGAGGCGTTGAATATCTTGAAGCTGGTGGTTTCTCGATCGGCTAGTTTGGTGCAGCCTTCACTACAACAAAGTGACTTCTCCTATGAAGACATCAGCCGCATTTGGGATCGCTCTTCCAAAGCCTTACCCGGAAAAACACTGGATTTTCAATTTGATATCTCTGAGGTGGAGCACACTTTCTTCTCTTTCCTTTTATTAACATAATTTGAAAGTCTATTTTTAGCCTTGCTTCCCCATCCTCTCTATTCCTGCTGCTTGTTTAAGTTCTTACTTTTTTTTCTCCAAAATAAATATTTCTGACCGTTCTTTATTGCTTGATTTTATTATTCACAAATTCCCTTGAGAGCACTTAAGCTGGTAAATACAATTAGCCTAGAAGAACAGAGCTAAAGATTGATGTGCAGGGTGTGTGGGAACAGAACAGAGAGCTATTTATGTCGCTTATGAATGGCAGGAAATGATGTCATGTTTTTGCAGCAGCTTTTTTTTCTCTGTTTTGAGAACCATGTAGGTCTATTAGCTATTCACACTCTGTTTGGCTTATGGTTATAGGAATGATCAGAATAGCCATGTTCTTAGAAAATAAGGTCTTAAATGGAACAAAAAACGAGACATTTTTTGTTTAAAATGTTCCTGAAGAGTTATTTACAGTTACTCAGAATTTCTTTGAGTCCAGGCAAAGGGGATCTTTCCATGCAGCCCAAGTCTCGGAGTGTCCAAGCAGAGGATTTCTTCTTCTCCTTCATGCTTCCCTAGACTGAATATCGACTGCTTCTGTCTTTGTTTTCTTGTAGACGCCAGTGATTGGTAGGCGTTATGACGATCTCAAGCGCTCCATGGGTCATGATGTGAAGAGCACGACCACAGCTGTGACCCATAGCACTTCCTCCACCTCTTCGGGATCCAATGCCAACAACGTCCTGGTTCCAGTCAGCTGGAAAAGACCTCATTCTTCACAGGTCAGAAAGCTATCCTATTACCAGAGAGGTTACCCTAAAAATTGGTTTCAGAGATAATTTTCATATCCTTTACTCCGGTATAAAATAAGAAAAATATAAAGTTTGCATGGTAATATTATGAATAATTTGAGCAGTCTGTAGGCATTTTAAGGTGCTCAGTGATTTATTCTTGATCTAGGATTTATTTCAGTGCCAATCTGTGAAATATAAGTCAAATAAGATTCAACTGAAAGAAATGTCTGTGCTCTTCCTCTGCAGAAACGAACAAGAGAAAAGCTGGTGCATGTATTGTCCCTTTGTGGCCAGGAAGTGGGACTTACAAAAAATCCTTCGGTAAATGTAATTTATAAAAACACTTTAAAATACTTTTTTTTTTTCCTTTATGGAATCAAATGTGACATTGACAAATATCTTGGCAGGTTATTTTCTCTAGTTGTGGAGAACTGGACCTGATTGAACACCAGCCTAGCCTGGTGTCCTCTGACGAGGGAACACGCGAACTGGAAAACATGGACGACACCACCTCAGAGCAGCAGTTCAGAGTTTTCAGAGACTTCGACTTCCTGGATGTTGAGCTTGAAGATGGAGAGGTGAGTCACCATGGGAATGACTTTGAAGAACTTGTGGGCAAAGCAGACCACCATGCACATACTGTGTTAAGTTAGTCCTGTCTGCTGTAAGTAATGCAGATTCTGTTTTTTTGTTTTTTTCCTTGTTTATGCTATCTAGGAGCTGCAGGTAAGTTTACTCGTGTTGCATTATTGTTTGTTGTGCTCTGAAAAGATAAATGTTTTCCAGTATGCATAGCTTAGCTGCCACAATGATGGCAGAAATACTGTACAGATTGTTCATGCATGCTTTTGTCAATTTAAAAACCTCTTTCTGATCACTCAGTTGAATGTATTCAAAGCTAATAAAAGAAATGTTTTTCCATTTTTCTTTTTTTTTTCTTTTTTTCTTCATTTTAAAATTGTTTTTACTAAAGAATATGTTTAAGGGAAATTGGAGATTTGATTTCATAGCAAACCGTTCTGATACTTTTGATTTTTTTTTGGAACTGGTCAAGATGGCTAAATATTTTAAAGGCCTTTTGACTTAAAATACAATCTGTTTTAAATATTTAAAATGGTTTAATTTGGATGGACTGGAATACTTGCCTCTTAAGCAAAGTTCTTTTAAATATATGTGTAGGCTCATAACGGTCTGAATCCCCACTGTTGATTTTGCACTATACTTGCATGTACATGATGTGTTAAACATAAAAGTGCTGCCATCTGTATCTTAATACGTTTGAATACATGACATTTTACTCTTGCAGAGCGAGACTGTGGATAACTTTAACTGGGGTGTGCGTCGGCACTCTATGGACAGTTTGGACCAAAGTGACTTGCAGCCTCTTGAGGAGAGTCAGTTGTCCAGCAGCATGCCAAGCCTCAGCAAAATTACCCATGAAGACTCTGAAGAATCATCTGAGGAGGATTCCCTTACAGCCAGCCAGATACTTTCCCACTCTCAGATTGTACGTTTTATTAATAATATACCAATCATTTCAAATCTTAATGAACAAAGGGCTGTTTATCCTTCTGTTTGTTTCTAGTATGTATCAGAAAAAGAGACCTCAGAATAGTTAAAAAAAAATATTCAGATTTCTCTTTAAAAGCAGTAGTTTCCATGTTTCCGATGTATTGCTATTGTTTTTGCTTGTCACACTTATTCCATATCAATAAAAAAATCCATGTGAGACAAAAATAACCCAATTAGATATAAAATCCCTTAAATCTACACAGCAAAAAAAATGAAATCTATTAAATCTAAATCTAATAGTCATAGTTCTTTTTTATTAAATAAGTGCATGTTGTCTTGAATTGAGGTGATAAGTGAGACTCCTTGCCAATGGAACAAGACAAATTACATTTAAAATTAGAAAAAAACAATTGCATTGTCTTATTTCGAGTGCACATTGTCTAATTATGTTATTTTAAGAGTAAAAAAAATCTCTTTCATTTGGCAAATCCTCCTATTTACCTGCTCAACTCACAGGTAAATAGGCATTCATTTAAGACATTTTTAATTATTTGTAGATCGTTTTTGCAGTGTAATAACCAGTAGGCCCAGTGTGGGTGAAGAGGCGACCATCAAGTATGTGCTATAATTGACAGTAATTGTGTAAAATAGAAGGGTTTTTGAACTTAAATAACCTGTTAAGACAGCAGAATCTCAATCCGTCTGAAATCCTCCTTCAATTTGAACCAATTAGAGGTGACCTTGCTGGTCTGCTATGGATTCTGCAGCATTGCTCAAGTGTCGTTATTTCTTAAGTTCACCAACCAGGGCCTGATTTTTTTTACTCTTCTGGCAAGAACATGGAGATCATGGGTTTAGCTTTCAAGCCCTTGAGGATGTTAGGAATCTTAGTTAATTCATCATAATTAGAAATACTAAACATAAACAGCAGTGTCTGAGTGAATTTCCGAAGGAAAAATAATTACGTTTTTTTAATTTTCAGATCCAACCTAATCCATAAGAGACAGATGGAAACTCAAACAAATACAACCATGCAACTTTGTAACTTTTATTAAATTTATCCTTCTTTTTATCATCTCCTGATTAATTTGCTGCTTCGCCAGTTTTACATATTATTTTCTGGTAAATGGCATCTTTTTTCTCCTGATATCGCTGCACAGGATTTAAAATGCGCAATTTCAAAAGTGATAGAATATAAGGTTTTAATGTTCTGAAATACTAAATCTTTCGAATAAATGCTCACTGGAGTTTTTTAAGGCACTGAATGATAAAACAGTTTTAAATTCCCTTCATTGTTTTTTTTCTGTTTTTCAGACTGTCAGCCTTTCTCCAACCCCAGAGATCAGTAGCACGGATACTCCCTCCTCTGCTTTTGACACACCCTCAGCAAATTCAACCCCTCTGGGCTCCAAAAATCCCAGTTTCGAGGTCCAACTGTCAGAGGACTCGAAGCAGCGGGTGAATAAGGGATTCAGAGTGTCTGAAATCTTCGGAAACACTAGTTCCCATCCTAGTTCCATCCTGGAATTCTTTACTAATTTTGCTAAATAGGAGCTTTACTGTTAAATTCCTTTATGTAATGTCTTAAGCTGTAAATGTGCTTTGGGTTCAGTTTCTGTTACATACTACTGCATGTTTTTTGGGTCAGTTATTTCTACTTTTCCTGTCTTCAAAAAAGCATGAGCTGATTTAAATTAATCAAAGACTGCATGCTAAAAATATTCAACTAAAACCTAGATCAGGACATTCTACAATTTTCATG
Organism: Cyprinodon variegatus; assembly: GCF_000732505.1. NCBI lineage: Eukaryota > Metazoa > Chordata > Actinopteri > Cyprinodontiformes > Cyprinodontidae > Cyprinodon > Cyprinodon variegatus. Next base: position 356,620 of record NW_015150820.1, read on the forward strand.
GCTGGGGGCTAGCTTGTGCTTTGGTTTATTCCTGGCAGAAATAGTTCAAGATACTAAAGGGTTAGTGAAAATAATCTTTCCTTTCCTTTTGTCTGTTTGAGGCAATGTGTATACCTTCTGCTTCTGTGTCGGTGGCTCTGAGCTACGTCTAAAAACCTCTTGGCATGTGGATGTTTAGGAAAGGTTTACACATTGCCTGTCTGGAAACACGAGCGCAGGGCCACAATGATGGCTGGGTTAAATAATTCCTTACTTTTTTCATCAATTGGCCAACATTTTGTGCACTAAATTTACAAGATTAAAGAAAACATCAAATGGAGAGACCATAGGGTCCCAGTGCAAGGTTAGTGGATTACTTTTAAGCAGGAAATTGTTTTTTTAATAAAGAATTATAACTGAGGGAATATGGATAAATGTATGCATACATTTCAATATTTATTTTCAGTTTTATTATAGCTGCTGTCAGGGTTGACAAAGGTCCTGTCCGTCTCTTTTTTTCCAGCATGAAGCTTCACAAGATGATGAAGATAGTAACGTACATGAGGACAACCTCTTTCTCTCTATGGACGAACTGCCCCCTGAATATCAATATGGGGAAAATTCAAGCATCAGTGTAGCGTTTAATGATTACAAAGAAGAGCTGGACCTGAACTGCTGCTTACCCAGGTTCACAATCACAACTTTAGTCAACCATAAATGTTCAGTTTATGTTTAAAAATGATTTAATTTGCCCTGTTTATGTTTAGTCTTCCTGAAGAGGAGAAAGACGACACGTTGGAGTTGCGTTCTTCACCTCCACCATCGCCCTTCTTCTCTGCCATCCTTGCCGCTTTTCAGCCGAAAGTGTGCGACGATGCAGAGGAAGCCTGGCGAAGTCACATCAACCAGCTTGTCTCAGACTCAGATGGCTCCTGTGCAGTTTACACTTTTCAAGTGTTTTCGTCACTGTTTCAGGTATAATGGCCTCATCATGTCTGGATCATTTAAATGTATTTTTTTTTAGACCATTTGGAACTGATCAGTGTTCCTAAGGTGAAAACAGTGCGGCTGGAACAAAAATACAACCAGGAACAACAGTAGTAGGAAATTATTAAATAAGTTAATGAAACAAGCCTCTAAATTTAGAATCAATGCAGTACAAATGGATGCGTGAAGGCATAGAGGGAAAAGGATTACCAAATAACGTGCTTAATGAGGTTGAAGTTTTATTAGGCTACTTTATGTTTAATTTTCATAAAATCAACAGTCACCGTAATTCAGAGATGGCAAAAGTACTCACTTTCCGTACTTGAGTAAAAGTACAGATACTTGTGTTAAAAAATACTCTGGTAAAAGTGGAAGTACTG
>NW_015150820.1:358027-407137 GCF_000732505.1 Cyprinodon variegatus
AAGTAAAAAGTCGCCATAAAAATAAGTAGTAAAGTAAAGTAAAAATATCAGAAAAATCTACTTGAGTACAGTAACGAAGTATTTGTACTTTGTACAAGTATTTGTACTTCGTTACTGCCCATCTCTGCCGTAATTCTACTCTACTCGTAAAGTCACCCTTACGTAGAATTCTTGACCTTCCCAATATGCGATCTACATCCTATATGAGATACAGGGAAATATTTGTGTACATTTCCCAGCATATTCAAAAAAAAATTTACAAATATATTAATTTATAAAATTATATAAAACAAGAATGTGATTATAAAACACTTCAATTCAATGATACTAGAGCAAAGTGAACTCCTCAGGCAACTTTATACAGAAATAAAGTTGTAGCATCAGGGCGAATAAGAAACAGGAAACACCTCCAAACCTTCTGAAGGAATACTTTGTCATATTCTTGGCATATTTAGACAACCGCTCTTTGATGGATTCTTAAGCTTGGTCTGAACTGCAGGAATCAGCAAAGCAGGGATGCTTGCTTACAGGAGAGGTGATGCCACAGGGCTGATCAAACACTCTGAAGCTATGTGACCTGAGGCAGCTGAAAAAAAAATGGTTTCTACAATTTTGTTTCAAACGTGTTCTTAGACTAAAAGAAACATCTTTAATTTAAAATAAAAATGACAAGCTAATATTTTAGACATAACTGTTCACACTTAAGGCAGTATTCTATTTAAACTGTTTTAACGTTTCATCTGCAATCACAGCACTTAAGAAAAAAAACATCCAGATGCATCAGAGTTGTAACACAGACCACAGCGACTAAGCTTCCCTTTAATTATCCATCTTTTCAAAGATTTTTGAAATTCCAAATTAGCAAAAGGAGATAATTTATATTGGAGAAGACATATGTCTACATACTTGACCAAACAGATCATCTTTTCTGCACGTAAAGTCATATGCTCTTCATATTATTTAGATTTGGGCTAGTTAACATGAAATAAAAAGTTACTTTAATGAGGCATGTAGTTTAACAGGGCCACTCAAAGGGGCAGGCAGAAAAGAAGAGTTTTCGTAGGTAAATGTGAAACCTGAGGTGTTTGTGTGCAATAGAACATGTAATGATCTAAAATGTAAGGTTATATGTTGATGTCCATGTTTAGAGTAGAGGGCAATCTAGATTGAGTTTGCAATGTTTCCACTATGTCAGACTCACCACAGGTAAGTGAAAATGGGGACGAGCACGTAGGATGGCCTTATGTAAACATATCACCAGAATGATTGACAATTAGGAGGACCACTTATTTAGATGATCCACCTGGAAAAAAAGAACATCCTCCACTATACCTTTAATGATGCTTATTTCACTGACAAAGGATGAAACTTTTTTGAAGACTTGTATTATCTTGCTTGAAATAAGTACATTTGAAGTTATTATAGTCAGCATCTACTTTGGTTTGCAGAGTATCCAAACCAAATTCTGTTCGTTGACGTGCGATGCTGTGAGTTACTTTAGCGATGGCCTGAGAGGATTAGGATCAAAGTTCCTCAGATCCTCTGAGGTTCTGGCATCCTGCTCCGAGTGCCCTACTGTATTCATTGATGCTGACACAGTAAGTAGCCTCAAGCGTTAGAAGTTGTAGCATTTTTTCCCCCTCAATGTATATCTTAAAAATGATTGAGAAACAGATAAACAGCTAAATTGTTCTTACAGATTATGTCCTATGGACTTCTGGAAAAAATGAAATTTAGCGTGCTGGAACTTCAAGAATATCTTGACACTTACAACAACAGAAAAGAGGCAGCAATCACTGTAAGTTAATACATTATGCATCCTGTCTTCACTGGGATATTTCCAGTTCTTTGACTTATAAATGTTATCATACTTTATAAGTCTTAATAGAGTTGCATTTGTTGCACACAGTGGTTAAACAGCTGTAAGGCCACCTTTCCAAGGACTGCTGGGGTCCCAGTCACATGCCAACCAGGAGAGCATGAGGAAAAGGTAAAATATCTTTTACTGTGGCACTGTCCCAGTAATTTAAATATAACATTTACACAGATATGTAATGTTGTTCACCATAGCCCAGGCAGTTTTGTATTCAGCAAAAAGCAAAGTAATTTTGCACAAAGAAAATGTAAAAAACTTGGATTGTGTTCATCTGCTCTTTCATACTGTACTTTCTGCATTACGGTTACTGTGTGCTCCTGTAGCTCTGTGAGTGTTACCTCTCTATGTCACCCACTTTGTTTCGGCCTTAAATCAACACATGTCATGCTTATAACCTTTTATGTTGAGTGCATTATGTTCACAGTCATCTCTGCTCTGCATGCTTCTTCAAATAATCCATTAATCAGCTATAACTCTTTTATTAAACTAGTAATATTTGAATCTTTCAGTGCTAAATTTCTCAAAACATTTATTTTTCAAGTGACAGAGTTTTTGCTTTTTAAGTTTTTTGTTGGCTTTTTTTTTTACTTTAGTTTATAATAAAAACTGTGCTTTTTTTTAATTCTCATTTGCACATACAGTAATTGTCAAAATGAATCATACCCCTTAAACTGTTTCATATTTTGTCCTTTTATAAACCTAAAGTTTTGTACATTTTATTGATAGTTTTATGTGACCAACACAAAGTAGCCCATAAGTGGGGACAACAAGTATCTTCTTAAGCATAAAAACCTTTTGCATGCATTTCTAAACTAACGTATACCTGCAATTTGGTTGGTATATGTCTCTCCCAGTCTTGGGGAAAAAAATAGAACATCTGCAAACATCAGTTTTCAAGTCTCAAATGGATTAGGACTGGATTTTGAGTCATTCTAACCAATGGATGCCAACCAACCATAGGGACTATGTTTTCAGGGTGACTTGCATTGCTGTTTTTCTTCCATGTGTCCCTATTATAGATGTAGGTGAAAACATTTAAGATTTTATTTGTAAAAAAAAAAACATCAAATACATGTCCTTCCTTTTCACAGTTGCATTACTTTGTGTTGGTTTAGCACATAAACTCCTGTAAAATATATTTACATTTGTGATTTTAATGCAAAATGAAAGGAAGAAAATATGAAGGGTGTGACTGCTTATTCTTATTTCATCTTATACTTATTTCAAGGCATGCTTAACTGTTCAGATACTTCTTGCTGAGTTCCAAATCTTAATTGCATGGCCTTTTTTTTCTCTTTTTTTCTTATTTTCTGCCTTTTATTATGCTTGCTTGGTAGCGAATGGAATCTCTGGCTGTAAGTTTGAAATCTGCTTCTTTAATTTCTCTGTTTACTCAAAGCTTTCTTCATATGTATTTTCACCTTCAGCAACATAATTACCCTCTAAATTCTTGAGGCAAAATCTGCCGTAAGTTTGTTTTTGATCAAAGAATATTTCCTTTCCAGCAATTGGAGCTCTGTCAAAGACTCTACAAACTCCATTTTCAGTTGTTGCTGCTTTTTCAGTCTTATTGCAAGCTGATTGATCAGATCCATGCAATAAATTCAGTTCCAGAGGTAGGTCTATTTCCCTTTCATTTTCTTTTAGATTCAAAGTCTTGTTGATTATTCGTGTTAAATTAACATGAATCCCTCCCATTCTGTAGCTCACAAGTATGTCCAGAGAGCTTAATGAATTGAAGAGGAACCTGACGGAAGCAGCAGTCTCAGCAACAAATGATAATATTTCAACATTTGACACTTCCTGCTCTGAGACCATCATGAGCTCCTCTGAAGCTGCTGTTCAGGCCATCCTCGAGAGCCTAAAGAGCAATGAGTTTCTAAAATCAATTACCTATATTCGGGAGTGCAGGTGGGATAAGTAAAATACTTGATTCCACATCCATTAGGAACGTATATTGTGGATTTTTAACCTAAATCCAATGATACCTTTATTTTGCAGAACATTGTGGCCTAATGACATCTTTGGCAGCCCCTCTGAGGATGAGATCCAAACTTTACTCAACATTTACTTCAGACACCAAACCTTGGGTCAGACGGGAACGTTTGCTTTGGTGGGTTCAAAGCAGGACCTGACGGAAATTTCTCTCAGGCTAATGGAACTCAACTGTGAGACTCGGGACATGGTCCAACGAGCCCAAGGCTACAAAGCTATTACAGCCTTTCTCCCGGACTCCAGGGTTTCAGGCTCAACTCTCTGATGGCGGTGTGCTACTTTTGCCGAACCCTGCATCACCCCAAACTTTACTACCTTGTCTGAGGCAGCTGCTATTATTTCAGACATTAACAAAAACTCTCTTCTCCTTTTGCAGAGATAACCAAAACCTTGGATCCTTCCTTTTTCTTTGAGAATCTAAATTATCTTGCGATTTTTAGACATGCAGCAATAACATTTAAAAATGGTTTACTTAACTGTTGTATCACATTTGTTCTATTCTTGCAAAATAATGCAATCTGTTAAACAGCAAACATTTGCTACTAGGGGAAACAACTGTTCCATTTAACCAATAGCATACGAAAGTGAAGGGATTCTGTACCAGTTGTGTAAATTTAATTGTCAAGGGAAAATGTGCAATCCTTTACTGAAGTGGAAGACCTCTCTGTCTGCTGAAAGAATGTATTGGAAAACACTGTCAGAAGATGGTAAAGGGAGGCGTCAATATCTTATTGTGTTAATTCCTTTGTGTGTTTGTGTGTGCTGAAACGTATTGGTTGAGCATGAGTGTGTGAATTAAATTATGACGACGATCACGGATGGAATTATTGATTCCGATTTGTATGAGCGGTTTGTGTTAAAGTACTCTGACTTGGTGCAGTCTACTGTAATGTCAAACCTGCAGCTACCATGTGGGTTATCTGTTATTACAAATATCTTACTGTACCTTTTAAGTGAGTAGCATTTTTTTTTTTAGATATGTCTATTATTTATATTTCATGCAAGAGAAAATATGCTTTCATCATCTAGATTTATAGAAATATATATATTTTGTTTAACTGGTTATTCCTGCCAAGCTTGCATATTTTATGCACTATAAAACAAATACTATGAGCATCACTACCAGTCAAAAGTTTGAGGACAACTTGCTGTATGGGCAACTGTGGCTCAGTCGGTACAGTTGACATAATGCAATTGGAATATTGTAGGGTTTCATTCCTTCAGGCAAGGCACTTAACCTCAAGCCGCCAGAAATTTGCATATGTGTGTATGAATGTGTGCCCGTTAGTGAGCTTGATTAGGTAGATGTGGTTGCTCAGTGCTTTGCATGTTATGTAAATTCAGTTCTATTACATTGTTGTTCAGTGGGAATGTGTTAAATATGTCCAAACTTTTGCCTGGAAGTGTATATATCTAGAAATATTTTGACTGACGGTTAATTTGTAAATAGAGAAATTGGGACTTTGTATGTTAGATTGTATTTTTATGAAGGCGAATTTTAAGTTGCACAAAAAATTGGTATTTACATATTCATAAAGATTCCAAAATTTCTGTTGAACCCTTTTTTCCTGTATATACTGTCTGTTTAGTCAATTATTCTTTTGTTTTCTGTAAACTTATGTAACAATAAAATATAAATTTGTTAGCTAAAGGCTTCTATTGCCATTTGTGGAAGAAAACAGCTTTTTAGACTACATAGATCTCTTGTAACCGTTAGCAGAGGAAAGCTAAATCTAAGCCCCAAGAAAAATTGTTTGAGGTGGACATTGCATCTTCTTTAAAGCCTAAACAGACTTTCTACTTCAAAATAATTCAATCTAAAAGGTTTTTTTTTTCTTTTCAGAAAATGACTTGACATAACCTGAGATGGATTAGCATTCAATTGATTTGTTTAACGAATTTCACAATTTCAGATAATCAGTTGTTGATAGTGAATAATCTTTTTATTTACAGTAATATCTTTAGCATGTTTAGAGACGTACTATTCTCTAGACTCCAATTAGCAGAACAACGGCTGTAAACAACATTTTCTTAATACTGTATGAGTTCAATTATGATTTATTTTTAACACTGTGAGGTTTCAAAGAGGCTCCCAATTTTTCCAAATTCAAAGTGCTGCAGGAGATGAGGTAAAAGCTCAAAATGATAAGAGCAAGTTTGATGTATTCTGTTCAACCTGTCACCTAAGCCATGATTTATTGCGCAGCCACAATGAAACCACAGCCATATCTCAACATGGTGGAGAAAATACAGCTTCCTTTGAAATAGCATGTTTCTAGTTAATCTGTCTTCACTTTTTAAATCCCATTAATAGAATAAACAGTTTGTGTTGTTCTCATATAATAAAAGCATCCACAGTAAATAGTATTATTATAGGCTCAACATTTTTCTGCATTTAATAATGGTTTTAAAAAAAACATCTTTGACTTTCCACCTTTTTTTTTTATTATTGTGATAACACTGTCACAAGTACAGCGCAACAAAATTAACTCTCTTCATTTGACCCATCCCTTTGGGAGCAGTTGGCATCCGTTGTGCGGCGCCCGGGGAGCAGTGTGGGGTTAAGGGTCTTTGCTCAGGGAGCCAGAGTGGATTATGTGGGAGTGGGGCTTGAACTCAGGATATATATATATATATATATATATATATATATATATATATATATATATACATATATATATATATATATATATATATATATATATACAATATATAAAATAAAAAAAAATTGTTCTCTCACCCCTCATGGGGTGGTATGTGTCATCCTCAAGCTCGGGTCCTCTACCAGAGGCCTGGGAGTTTGAGGGTTCTGCGCAGTATCTTAGCTGTTCCTAGGACTACGCTCTTCTGGACAGAGACCTCTGATGTTTTACCTGGAATCTGCTGTAGCCACTCTCCCAGTTTGGGGGTCACAGCCCCCAGTGCTCCAATTACCACTGGCACCACTGCTGCTCTTACTTTACACATCTTTTCTAGCTCCTCTTTCAGCCCTATTTTTTAATTAGAAACCACTTCTGTGTTTACCACTGTTCTCTATCTATTAACTGGCCTGCTGATAGGCCGTTGGTGGTACTAGCCGCCATATTGGTACTCCCTAGTTAGACCAAACGGAACGTAAACAATACCTGCACAACAGCATCGAACAATGATGAGTCTCATTTTCAGGGGGGCTTAAGACTTTTAAAATAAAGATAAAGTCATCACTTTGACACAACCTTGGTGTTTCATAGCATCTATAAACTACTATAATTTATGGTAAAAAAAAATAGGCACATAATATTACATATTTAGTATGAAGTCTATAAATCATGTAATATAACATATTATACAAATCCTTCCCACCAAAATTGATGCATAATAATACTGTAGTATTATAACATTAACTGGTTATGTGTTATATTAGGAATATTACACAAACACACTATCTGATGATGTTCCAAAAGTGCTAAATTGATGACGTACATGTAATATACATGTTTTGGTTAGATTGTTATGGTAATTACATTACATTATATGCTTATTTATGGCGCTACTCCGTGAAAGTGGGGAGTACCAATATGGCGGCACGTGACTTCAGTTTTTTCGGAAAGATCAGCGTTGCAAGCGGATGCTTACGCTAAAACATACGTCACATCCGGAATGAGGCGCGCGAGTTTTGTGTTTAGCTGAAGAAACTACGTAACAGCTAGCAAGCAGTCTGCTGATAGTTTTCTGTTGGTTTTCTTTGATTTTATGGAGCTGTTGTGAACGTCTGGTTTAGATTTTTACTGTAACACAGCAGCAGTTCGTCATGGTACGTTTCGAAGTTTTGACTTAACACGTTATTTTTTTATTTTTTGGCAATGGAGTGGTTTATTTCTCCTTCTATTTCTTCTTACCTTCCCAGGTGGGCTGTACAACAAACTTTAATCGTTATTTGGCTTCCGTGGAATGGATTCATCCATAAAAAACATGTTTGACGCATTTAAAGATGACATTTGGAAAGGTAAGGTATATCAACATTCATGGTTAAACAGATAGGTGTGAGTACATCATGTTTATCACATCTTTTCATGCTTTATATGCGGCGCTTCTTAAATTGGATTAGATTAGATGAGCTTTATTGATCTCACAGCGGAAAAATCAAAACGCAAAAAATGGCAAAAGAAATAAAAAAAGGGCAAAAAAAGGGGAAAAAATGCAATAAAAAAAAAAAAAAAAATTAAAATAAAACCAAGGTAATAAAAGAAAACAAAAAAAAAAAAGAATAAAGGGCAAAGGGAACCCAAAAAAAGAAAAAAAAAAAAAAAAAAAAAAAAAAAAAAAAAATAAAAAATACAAGGTAGTAGCACAGAGGTTTGAGGTGACATATGTACAATCCGGATGGCTTATATACAGGTGGATTTACTTTTACGTTAAAGTGTAGTAGGTAAGGAACAACGGTGAGGTAGTGGTATGACTATTCTATTCACATATATTGCACATTCAGAATATTGCACAGTCAGTAAATAAGAAACTATAATATAGCTGCACAGTGGTTTTTACAGGAGTTATTGTGGTTATAGTGCATTATTATAGAGTCTGGTGGCAGCAGGGATGAATGACCTGCGGTAGCGCTCTTTTTTACAGACAGGGTGTCTAATTCCCTGACTAAAGGAGCTGCTCGGCCCCTCTACAGTCTGGTGCAGGGGGTGAGAGGTGTTCTCCATGATGGTTTGGACAGCATCCTCCTCTCAGCCACTTCCTCCACCGAATCCAGAGGGCAGCCCAGGACAGAAGTGTCCTTCCTCACCAGCTTATTCAGTCTCTTTCTGTCCCGCTCTGAGCTGCCAGGGGCTGCCAGCTGCCAAATTAAAATGCTGTTGGAAAGTTAATTTCTTTCCTTAATTCAATTTAAAACTCAAATTCTTCTGGATAAAATCATTTACTCAATTTTATATTCTTGGCATGTTAATTTAAAACCATCAAAATTTTTGATGGTTTAATTTTTATATCTTACAACTATTCAGATGAGTCCATTAAATAATCTTTATTTGTGACCCAGCCTGGAGCAGCAATCCATAGAGGGAACATTTCAGTTTCAGTGCAGCCCATCTGAGGGGGAAGTGGTGTCTGAGCCTCTGCTTCCATGACAAAACAGCATTTTACATAAGACCAATTTAAAAAGTATGTCTGATACAGAAATATGTTATCATTATTATTATAAATCATTCTTTGAACGAGAAACAATTCATGTTAAGAGTTTATATATATTTTTTTTTTGCATATTTCTTTTTCATATTTCTGGCCAGTGAGCAGTACTAGCTCAAAAAATAAAAGTAATCTTGCTAAAATGCATGTCCATCTTCATGCAGTAATTACTGCATCAATGCAGTGAGACATGGAGGCAGTCAGCCTTTAGATCTGATAACATCCCTTATCCACACGGAGACCAGGTTACATGAAATCGTGTTGCATGTAGACAAGGCCTGTGTTTTGGGAGAGCATAAACAATCGTTTTGGAAACAGGCTCCCAGAGTGAAAAAATCAGGGACTGCTGTTGTTGCACCATATTCTGTATTTGACCATAGACTTCTTTAGATTTAATTCTTGTGGCTTCAGGTCTAGGTATAGATCCTGTGACTTTGGGGTTAGTAAATAGCAGACTTCTGATGAAAACCACAAAAAAAAAAAAAACATGAGTAACAATATATATATGGGTCACAGAGTGGATTGTAGTTTGGGAGTGATTCTGTGTAAGTCCGCAACCAAAGGGCCCGACATAAGCGTCACAGTGTCTTTATTAGTGCAGTGTACATATTTTTTTTAAGCCATTTATAAAAATATAGTCAATTGTTCTTCATGTACAATACACCTAAGTTGCTGTTATAGTGGACGTTTTTTCCTCTGCATTGTTTGGCCTGGGTTTGATCATCCTTCTCCATCCATAATTCTCCAGATTCTTTGTGGGGGTGTGAGTTTGCTGGCCAATTAAGCACTGTGATTCCACAGTCATTGAAGCATTACCCCCTTTAGCAGTGCTGTCAACTGATAGAAATTTAATAAGCAATTCACATAAAGTTTGTCAGCATAGACGAATTGGATATTTTAATCATCTTAAAAGGGAACGTGCGTTTTTTTATTAGCTTTCAGCTATAATGATCAAAATGAACAGAAATTATTGCCCAAATTTAGGGCTGCATCTAACAAAAGTAATTTTTCGACTGCAAAAGATTCCTTGAATTTTTTTTTTACAAATGAAACCAGGTGAAACTCAAACTTTGCCACTTAAGGAGTACGGGATGGAGCTGACACAATATATATATATATTTTTTTATTTCTTAAATGCATAATGTTTATATGTTTTTTTTACAATCTTGATGTAATTGCTGCCCCAAGTGGCTTGCTCTATCAGCTAAAGACATGTTTTACAGTCTCTTTACTCCAGCTAACGATCATCGATTACTGAATTAGATGATGATTAGTTCAATAATTGATTAATCCAATTGTTTCAGCACTACTTAAGTTGTTATGATTTGTATTTAATCTATATAAACCTTATTTGAATGAAACGGCTCACATGAAAAACATATTTCATACAATTACATGTTTTTGATATTTTAGTTAGGGGTGTGTGGATGCAACTTTTACATTTCTGATATGATGCCGATATTACAGCTTTTGACTAAGCACTGACACTGATTTTGACCCAATATGATATCATCGAAAATTATACTGACTTTCAAAACTTATTTGGTTTTGAAGAATGTTAGACAAGGCTTGGTCAAACAATATAACTCCGAGAACAATAGTAAACAACAACAGGTACGAGGACAGCTGACCCTTTTATTGCTAACCAATAAGTTGCAGATAGTGTGGAGAGTTTCTGTTTGATGTTGGTGAGCTTAGATGCAGGCCAATAATAATGTTTTTTTTTTTTTTTTTTTTTGGCTGTTAAATTAAATTCCTAATTCTTATATATCGAAGGGCACTTTTGTGTAATAATGTGAAACACTAATGATCGGTCAGAAAATTGTCATCATACATGGTCTACTTTTATTTAAACTGATGTAGCACAATCACTGCAGTATGCTTTATGTGACAGATCCCAAAAGTTATGTCTAAACTAGAACTGAAACAATTAATCGGATTAATCAGTATTAATTGATTATTGAAATAATCGTCAGCTCATTTAGTAATTGATTAATCATTAACTGGAGTATAGAGACTGTAAAACATGTCTTAAGCTGATGGAGAAACCTACTTAGAGCAGTAATTATGCAAAAATAAGACAAAATATTTTGAATTTAAAATAAAAAATGTGTCCATTAATATGCTCTACCCAGAACTCCTTAAATGGAAAAGTTTTAGTTTCACCTATGGTAAATGGTAAATGGCCTGTACTTGTATAGCGCCTTTTCAAGTCAGAGGACTTGACCAAAATGCTTTACACTACATTCAGTCATTCACACATTCATACACTCATGGTGGCAAGCTACATTGTAGCCACAGCTGCCCTGTAGCTCGATGACTGAAGGGAGGCTGCTGTACACTGGTACCATGGGCCCTCTGACCACCATCAGTAGGCAATGTGGGTAAAGTGTCTTGCCCAAGGACACAACAACACTGAAAGACGGAGCCTTGGGCAAACTTGTTTGAAGGGTAAACTCCTTCACCTGACTCCTCTAGTCCCCCCTGGTTTTCACCTGGTTTGATTCTGTAAAAAAATCTCCTTTAAGGATCTTTTTATTACTTCATATTAATCAAAAGTGGAATCAACAGATTAATCGATTAGGAAAATAGTCGTTAGTTGCAGCCCTAGCCTAAACAATATATATATTTTTTTATCATTTTAGAGCTGGGACCAGTGGATCCAAACTGGTTTGAGGTACTGACAGCCCAAGCTTCTCTTGGTGAAGGACACGTTGATGATAACGATGACCTGTGTGCTAACCAAGAGGGACTTTTCAAAGCCCCTCTGGAGAAGACAGCAGTCGAAAGCCAACTGTTTTCAACCCCTAAAGTTTTTCGACGCAGTCAAATGGTCTCACCTGAGACTGAAGATGAGCCATCGTTCACAGCCGCCCAGGGTACTGTTTCTGCTTACATTTAAATAATTGAGACTGTTCATTTTAAACTAATTAATAAAGGCCTTAACACAAACCTCTATGAAGTTTAAACTCTAAAATCTACATGTTTCTATCATTTGTTTTAGGAAAAGAAACGCCACCATGGGTGACAACTCAGAGTCCCTGTCTGTTTGAGCCAACAAAACAGCGGTGAGTAAAATGAAAGCTTCATTCCATCAAGCTGTAACTGACAGTGTTTTAAAAACCCCTTATCTGTCTAACTTCATATTTTTCATTGTTCTTGTTCTGTTTATTTCAGTGTCCTGGATGTAAAATGTGAAGGTGTCCAACCTCAGGGTGAGGAGAGTTTTGGTAAGAAGAAACATATTTTAATTTATATAAACAAAGAAATTAAGAAATAAGCACCATTGATAGACATTCTTGTTTGATTATTGCAGATCTTCTTGATACCCCAAAGAAATCCCCAGTAAGTACTTTTTAATCTACCAGTTTTTTTAAAAACATTAATACAATTTCAGTCTAATGTAATAGATAATGAAACTTGTTCCTTTTTTTTGTTTCAATGAAACAGGACAGCTATGTCAAGCATATTTCTGAAAGTCTCGGTGCACAGATCAATCCAGATATCTCTTGGACCAGTTCTTTCAATACCCCACCAGCAATGCCATCTACCCTGATTTTATGTGAGTTGCTGAAACACATGGCATGTATTGTTCTAAATTTCTGGTTAATTGGACATATTTTCTTTTTTTGATGTTCCAGCTAAAACTGAAGAGAGTCCATGTCCAGCGAGTGTCACTGCAGATAGGAATGTTGTTGTGAGTACCCTACATAGTTTAATTATGTACAGCTGAACTAATCAGTTATTGTAAATCACATAATGCAACATTTGAAAAGTTCTGGATTTAAAAAGCCCTCAGAAGCTGATCTAGATTTGTGCAAAAAAAAAAAAAGATTAAGAGACAAGTTAGACACTCAGGTCGTGTAAAGTCCCTTGTGGACTCATTAGTCTGTTAAGGCAAGGCAAGGCAAATTTATTTGTATAGCACAATTCAGTGCAAAGACAATGCAAAGTGCTTTACATGATTAAAATATAGGAAAATAAAACAGAATCAAACCAAGTAGGATAAAAAATTTAATTAAATTGAAAATGCGGAGGGTTGATACACTGATAGCAAGTCTGTGATCAATTTAGGTGCTAAGCCATTTAGGGATTTATAGACTAACAGAAGTATTTTTAGGTCTATTCTCTGAGATACAGGGAGCCAGTGTAAGGACTTTAGAACTGGGGTGATGTGCTGTACTTTCTTAGTCTTAGTGAGGACACGGGCAGCAGCGTTCTCGATAAGCTGCAGCTGTCTGATCCACTTTTTAGGCAGACCTGTGAAAACACTGTTGCAGTAATCAATTCGACTACACATCAATGAATCTGGCTGCATTTCATCACTTTAATATGAAAACATTTATTCAATTTGTGGTACTCTCACCTTTTTATCCTGATAAGGAAATTTATAAGTAAAGTTTAATCATAAAACTTACAATTCTCAGTGTTTAACAATAATTGTTTTCTAGTTTTTAACTTAACATTTTTTCAAACCAGCATGATTATCATTTGTGTAAACATTGTGAAGCCTGTTGTGGGTTTTGAGGGTTAAATCATTTAATATTCTTTAGCCCTCAATATAGTAGTTTATAATAAGCTATTCTTTTTCACAGCATACTGGCAAATAAAAAGCAATTATCCTCTTATTAATGAAATTGCGTTGCTCTGAATTTTTGCTTTTTGTCTTACTTTCAAAGTTGGTCCGGAAGCTTTTCCCTTCACTTTCCAATTCCTCACTTAAAACCCCGAAAAAGAGTGTAGGGTCTTCTAATTCTGAAGGTAATAACTTCTTTTTTTCCCCCCACAATATGCCCATGAGTAGTTAATTATTATAGTCATTTTTATAAAGAAAATAAATGCAGATTACATAAGGTGCATTTCAATATGGTTTCACAGAGCCACACTAATACAAACTGTTTGTTGTTTTGTAATCAATAGGTGTTGTTTTTCCCGTGGCTCAACACCTCCCTGACTCTCCATTGGACCAGAGTGGAAGTCATTGGCAACAGAAAGATCCAGATACTGTTAAAGGAGAAGTTTCTGGTGCAGTTGGGTTAAAAAATGCTTCTTCTGACTTCCATTTCTTTGCAAACAGTAGCTCAGCTCTGAGAAAGGTGAAACCTGACAGAGTTAAATGTAAGCAAATAACTCTGACCAATGAAGACGCTTGCAGCCACCAGGCTGTATCAGAAGCCGACAATGGTGCATCTAGTGAAGAGGCTACCACTGATTTGGAATCTGGAGGATTACCTGCAACCCCATTAGTTAAAACTGGAGATAGCCAATGGTCTCCTATAAATTTATCTGAAATCTCATCTTGTGCTGTGAGTAGCAGTATGACACAGCCAGGTGACATTGATTCTGTCCAACACTCAAGACCATCATTGAAAGTCACAGACACTGGATTTATTCGAAAAAGGAGACAGTTTGTTTACACTGTTGCAACAAAAACATCGCAAATTAAGTGCCACGACTCACAGTCCCAGAAGATGGATTCCTCCACAAAGATTTCAGAATATGGTAAAACATTTAATATTCATTTTAAGAGTAACAATATGGATTTTTACATGTTTGCAGGGCATTTTGTATCTTCCCCATTTTGCACCTTTGCTCTTTTGACTATTTTGTACCTGTTTAAGGTCACCATCTTAATGTGTCATACTCACTAGGCCTCACTCCTCACACATATTGCTTTGAAAGCTGTTAATTTTAAGTAATTTTTCAATATTGTTCTCAGTCTCGTGCATAGAAATGTGATTTTATGACTAAAATACTGAAAAAACTGCCTAATGGGGTTTAACAAAAAAAGGGATTATCAGTTAGTTCAAGAATTAAGGAGTGGAGGGATTAATTGTATATTCTTATATGGATTTGTTTTTAGGATAGATTTTATTTTCTTAAATATAGAAATATTTTTAAAATGAGATTTTGAATTTACTCAGGTTAACTTTATTTTCTCTGAAAATGTTTTGGATTTTTTTTTAAGTGAAAGAAAAAGGAAAAATCAAGAAGGTGGTCGAAGTTTGGTCTTTTGTGCAAAATGGAAGTTAAACAAAGGTCTAAATGGTTGTAAATTGTAGGCACAAATTGGTGAAAGGTTAAATGTATAATGTATTTCCCTCTAAACTGTTACTGATTGCACTTTTTCCTTTTTTGTTTGCTTTTATTTAGCACAAAAAGCAACTCTTAAGACATTGAAGAACACCACAGGCAAAGTTGAGTGTCAGAAGATTCAACAATGTCTAGGAGAACCCGCAACTTACTCTGCAGTCCCAAAACTCCAGGATGTTGATATGTCTCAACTTTGCAGAGAATTTGCAAAGGAGTTCAGCCAAATGACTGACCTACATATTGCAGAGGATGCTCAGAGTAACTTCTCTCCTGCAGCATGTCTGACTGCCTTGAAGCAAGCTAAACAGAAAGTAAATCAAGCAAACCCTCCCAATGACATCAGTGCCAACAAGCAAGTCCCCACTGTTTACCAACCTTGTTCAGTCAGTGAAGGCACCATGATTGACAGCAGAGTCCAGTCTGCTGTGAAAGACGTCACTCATATGACCACCTTGTCATTTGGTCCTCCTCGTTCTGAGAACTTTAACCAAAGTCGACCGTCTCTGAGCTTTAAAACGGATATGCATCATTTGCCATCATCAAATGAAAGTGGAAATCCAACGATTAATGCTGAAGTGTCTCTGCACATATCTACCAAAGATAAAAATCTGGATACTGGAAAAGGAATCGATTTGCACACAGAGAGCACATCAGCAGGGCATTCAAGGAGTAGAGAAGAAACTGTTGATGAAAGTAACTGCAGCCAGCTGGAAAAAGCTTCTATTGTTCCATTTGCCAATGCATCAGGATTCAAAACTGCTTCAAATAAAGGCATACACATTTCCCCTGCCAACCTGGAGAGAGGAAAACGTTTTTTCGAAGAGGCTGATGGTGAAAAGACTTCTCATGATCTTAGCATCACTACCCCATATGCCAAAAATAATAAAAGGAATTTAATTCCTGAAACAACGAAACCCAAGCCATCTAATTCCAATCTGTTACCCAAAGTAGAAAGACCATTTGTAAATATCAATTCCCATTTAACGGCATCAGAAAAAGCGGATGTGACAGAACTTTGCTGTCTCTTAGAGGAGGCGGACAGCCAGTTTGAATTTACACAGTTCAAACCTGCAAAAAATCTCCCGAATCGTGAATATGATTTCCACACTTCACCAAGACAGGACAAAGATCTTGACCCTGCTTTTCTGCAAGACATAGACTTTGATGACAGCTTTAGTTCTGATTGTGGAAAGCACCCAGGAGTCACTGTCATGAATGACAATATGGCCCTGGCTTTATCAAATGGAGAAACGGCAAAAGGCATAAATCTATACACAGACTTGTCTATGTCAAACTCACTAAGGGAAAACTCCTGTTTGTCAGAAAACATTTCTGAGACGGGGAAATGCCCAAAGTTAAGTGATATCTTTCCCAGAGCTGAGGATACTAAAGCCAGCGAGTTGAAGAGCAACAGTACTTTGATGCATGGTCAGGGATTTAAGACAGCTGGAGGAGTTATGTTGCAGGTCTCTAAAAAGAGTCTGAGCAGGGCAAGAGCTTTGTTTGCAGAGCTGGAAAATAACTTGACAGAGCAGAAACGGGCTGATAAGCAGGAATCAAAAAATGTTGCCCAAACAGAACAGAAATGTGACGTGGATTCTGACATCTGCAAGCACAATTCTTTCATCCTCAAAGAAAGCTGTGATGTAAGTAACAAAAGTGAGAATTGTTTTTCCAATTTAGATGAGGTCCGCTGTTCAAACAAAAATCCATCAAGTGTTGAAGATAAGAATGTCCTTGAAAGCAGTGAAACTGACGCAGCGAAGTGTGAAATCGGGAAAGGAATCTCAATATCGGCTAAGCACATGAAGGGTGCAGATGTGTTATTTAAAGACTGTCAGGTAATAGAGCATAAAGAGGAGAAGAGCACAAAGGCTCCTCCAGAAAGTGTTGAAAGAGGGAGAAGCTTTTCAAACTTTAAAAGCCCTAAGGTCAACATTTATAAGGAGGGTTTTGCTGGATGCTCTAAATTTGAAAATGAAAATTCAGCATTGATTGCACATACAGGTGGGCTTCATCGGGATGAAGTGGAAAGGAACAGCATGTCTACACCAGCTTTGAAAAATGAAAATGGAAAAAAGCCATTTTCAACTTCAAAGCCATCTGCTATTCTAGGCACATCAAAGAGCATTGATTTGTCTGCCTCTAAAGACCTGTGCACAAGTGACGGGTTCCGTACAGCTGCTGGGAAGAACATTAGTGTGTCTGTTGCTGCAATGAGGAATGCTGCATCTCTTTTAAATCAGATCGACACACCTGTGGAGACAAACAAACAACCTAATCAAAAGAAAAAGACATCAGAAACAGAATGTCTTAGTAATGTGATGTCAAAAATAGATAATGGTGGTTTTGAAACTGTAGTTGAAGTGAGAAAATTTGCAACTTTAAAGAAACCCACACTGTCAAAAGAACATGAAAAATCAGAGGATAAAATTGGTGCAAATCAGTCCAAAATCCCAGGAAATGACCCGCGGAGTGGTGGCTTTTTTGCAGCCAGTGATGAACCTGGTTTCTTGTCATCTGAGGCTTTGGAAAAGGAAAAGGCTTTATTTAGTGACAGTAGTTTGAATATGGATGATGTGTCAGAAACTGTTGCTGTAAGAATTGAGAAACCAGAGACAAGACTCTGCAGTTACACAACTGCAGGGGGGACAAAGGACCAGGTGTCACAGAAAAATCTCCCAAAACCAAAAGATCAATTTGAAGAACTTGATGATCTGGATTTAACCAAAGCAGTGGATGAAGAAGGTTTGTTTTCAGTTTTTGATGAGGGAAATGTGCGGGGGAGCAAACAGGCAGAATTGTACAATTGTTATCCAGGTGACAAAAAAAAGATAAACATTTCTATCAAGGCTGGATGTTCAAGAGGTGCAGAAAAACAAGTGGAAGTAAAGGAAAACATTTTGCCACAAGCAAGCCATGGGCTACAGGCAGCCAGTGGAAGGAAAGCCGGTGTATCATCTCACTCTCTGAAGAGAGTAGAAAGCCTGTGTAGTGAGTTTGAAGAAATTAAGAATAAAACAAATGCAACAACACCACAGTTCGAGGCTACTGCTCCTCCGCTCAAAAATAGTGTATTTCACTCTGTCAGTGGTAAACCAATGGCACCTTCAGCTGAGGAGGTCGAAAAGCCAAAATCCCTCTTTGGTAATATCACCCGCAGAGCAGAAGACCCAGATGTTTCACAGACAAGGAAAACTGATGACATACAAGACGATCAGAACAAATCTAAGAAAATATGTTGTGGTTTTACTACAGCAAGGGGAAAAAAAGTCAACGTTTCCCAGAAAAATCTTCAAAAGGCAAAAATCCTTTTAAAAGAAGTCAGTGACTTGGGTTTAACAAAAGCAATGCAAGATGCAGATATTTTGTTCAGAGATGATGAAGACTGGACCCTGGACAGTAACAGTGATGCATCATTAGAACAAACTAATAAAGTTTCAACTAAGGAAAGTGGCAGCATAACGGGAAACCTGTCCCAACTCAAACCAGATAAAAAGCAAACTGTCGATGTTTGTGAAGAACCTGAATCCAGTTCAATTAAAGCTAACCAAAAAGAAGGCTGCTCAATGCCAGGACAGAATGGTGAATTTGAGACAGCAAGTGGGAAAACAGTTGTTGTTTCATGTGGGGCTCTGTCAAGAGCAAAGTTTCTGAGTGAAAACAATGCAACAACACCGCAGTTTAAGGCTACTGCTCCTCCGCTCAAAAATAGTGGATTTCATTCTGTCAGTGGTAAACCAATGGCACCTTCAGCTGAGGAGGTTGAAAAGCCAAAATCCCTCTTTGGTAATATCACCCGCAGAGCAGAAGTCCCGGATGTTTCACAGACAAGGAAAACTGCTGACAAACAAGACGATCAGAACAAATCTAAGAAAATATGTTGTGGTTTTACTACAGCAAGGGGAGAAAAAGTCAACGTTTCCCAGAAAAATCTTCAAAAGGCAAAAATCCTTTTCAAAGAAGTCAGTGACTTGGGTTTAACAAAAGCAATGCAAGATGCAGATATTTTGTTCAGAGATGATGAAGGCTGGACCCTGGACAGTAACAGTGACGCATCATTAGAACAAACTAATAAAGTATCAACTAAGGAAAGTGGCAGCTTAACGGGAAACCTGTCCCAACTCAAACCAGATAGAAAGCAAACTGCAGATTTTTGTGAAGAACCTGAGTCTGGTTTAAATAAAGCTAACCAAAAGGAAGGCTGCTCATTGCCAGGACAAAATGGTGGATTTCAGACAGCCAGTGGGAAAACAGTTATTGTTTCATGTGAGGCTCTGTCAAGAGCAAAGCTTCTGAGTGAAAACAATTCAACAACACTGCAGTTCGAGGCTACTGCTCCTCCGCTCAAAAATGGTGGATTTCATTCTGTCCGTGGTAAACCAATGACACCTTCAGCTGAGGAGGTTGAAAAGCCAAAATCCCTCTTTAATATCACCCGCAGAGCAGAAGTCCCAGATGTTTTACAGACAAGGAAAACTGATGACAAACAAGATGATCAGAACAAATCTAAGAAAACATTTTGTGGTTTTACTACAGCAAGGGGAGAAAAAGTCAATGTTTCCCAGAAAAATCTTCAAAAGGCAAAAATCCTTTTCAAAGAAGTCAGTGACTTGGGTTTAACAAAAGCAATGCAAGATGCAGATATTTCGTTCAGAGATGATGAAGGCTGGATCCTGGACGGTAACAGTGACGCATCATCAGAACAAACTAATAAAGTATCAACTAAGGAAAGTGGCAGCATAACGGGAAACCTGTCCCAACTCAAACCAGATAGAAAGCAAGCTGCTGGTATTTGTGAAGAACCTGAATCCAGTTCAATTAAAGCTAACCAAAAAGAAGGCTGCTCAATGCCAGGAAAAAATGGTGGATTTCAGCCAGCCAGTGGGAACACAGTTGCTATTTCATGTGAGGCTCTGTTAAGACCAAAGCTGCTGAGTGAAAACAAAGTGGATGATGATGGGATTTGTGCTCCGTCCCAACTTTCTGAGACCCCCGTTTCAGGTCCAGGTCTGATGAATGGTGGATTTTTTTCAGCAAGTGGTAAACCTGTGGCAATTTCATCTGAGGCTTTACAGAAAGCAAAGGCTCTTTGTAGCGACATTAGTGTCACAACAGCTCTACCATATCCAACTGCTCAAAGTAAAAAGGAAAAAATGAAGTGTGGTCTCACAAATGTAGGGGTAACAAATGTTATAAATTCAGAGTTATCACATGTAAAATATACTGAAGGAACTTTAAACCCCATTTCTCCCCCAAGAAGTGGTAATAGGAAGAACCACTCAGCGGTTCAATCTTTTCCTTTAGCAGCAGACATTGGAAGTGACCATGAAGAAAAGCCATGCATGATAGTCTGTGATTTAGACATTAAAAACAGCATCAAGAGATCTGAAGTTCTAACAACAGGCCCAGAATTTCAGTCATTGAACCTCGCTGGCTGTACAGAAACCCAACAAATGATTTTTGCTCAGGAAGCTTTTGATTGTACAAAAGCCTTACTAGATGATGAAGTTCGGATTGGCCAGAGCTTGTTGATGGGTTCAGAACATTTCCAAATACCAGAAGACTGCAAATCAAATGGCAAATCTACCGAAGAAGCCAAAAGGAAGAAAACTAGAAGTGCTGAAGATCTAACTGGCAAGTATTACACATTAAATCTTTACTTAGTTGCTTTGATAATTTATGTAATAACTGATTTTCCTGCTATTAGTTTATTATACTTTCTACATGCATTACGATTTTAAATAAGGAAAAACCCTTGATTATAAGTATAGTTTAAGAGATTCTGCTCTTAGATCAAAATTTCCATTTTTATTTACCAAAATGTAAGATCTTTGCTAAGCAGTGGCAGACAAAAATCTGAAATCATTTTCCTGCCTTTCTTATATAGCTCAGCCCCCTTCCAAACGAAGATTACTAGAGGAATTCAGTGAAACCACCGATGGTCCAAGAGGTTCAGGGCTTCACCCCATAAAAAGCTCTCCAAATGGTAACTCTCTTGTATTATATTTACTTTGAGACAAGTAAATAGAAGTAATCCATTTTAATAATATTTTACCCGTTTCATCAAGGTTTAATGGACAGGGGAGTGTTCAAGTACAATACCTCTCTTCATCCACACATCACAAAGCCTCACAGGTATATTGTATTAGATGTTAGAAGTTGTGATTCCAAATGGCAAATAGATTTTAACAGATCCTTTTCATTTATTTTTATTTTCTACAGGGATGCAAAAAGTTTTGTGCAAAGCAGATACCAAAGGACAACAGATACAAACCCAGGAGATCATACATCCGCATCCTCCAAGATGCAAGCCTTTGTTCCTCCATTTATCAAAAGCGCAAAGAGAGCTGTATCCAATAATCCAGAAGTCGGAGACCGCAAAAGAGTACCTGTGTTTGTTCCCCCCTTCAAAAAACAACGAATTGTCCTACAAGTGAGCTCGCCTAAACAACAGGGGAGTGACACCAACAACGACGTAACACTTACCAAGAAAACCCCAAGCTCTACAGATATTGTCCCTTTAATGAAGTCTTCAAACACTAATGTGATGATTCCAAGTGTTCCTGAAAACGAGGAGCCAGTTGGCGCTGCTGAAACATCACATGTGGACAACAAGCTTTCCAGAAGCCAAGGTACGGTCATCATTTTAACTAAAGTCTGTGTAAAAAGCCCTAGATATCCTATATAACATTGGTATAATCATAGTCTCTTTCAATAGACAGGACAGAGAATATTATGTTGGCCCGGGATATGCAGGACATGAGGATTAGGAAAAAGAAGCGGCAGACCATTCGACCGCTCCCTGGGAGCTTATTTTTGACAAAAACCTCAGGAGTTTTGAGAATCCCTTTAAAATTGGCAGTAAATGGAAATAAACCAACCAGATGCTCTGCAAAAGAGGCAAGGCCAAAACATACACAGCTCCTGAGCTTTCCTCTTTACAAGTTACATTTTGTCCTATAAGCAACGCCTTTATATTTATACATTTCTGCTTTAGTTGTATGAGTGCGGAGTCCACAAGCATGTTCCTGAGATCACCGGAGCAAACGCCGAATCGTTTCGGTTCAACTTGCTGCAGTTCATCAAACAGGAAATGATAACAGATGGGGGCGGTGTTCAACTCGCTGACGGAGGCTGGTTGATCCCCAGCAACGACTGGACGGCGGGAAAAGAAGAATTCTATAGGTAGTCATGAAAGTACATTGTTTTTACTTATTTTCACACTCCTATTCACTGCTTTAATATGCTGAACTGTTTTCCATAGAGCATTATGTGATACGCCCGGTGTGGATCCCAAACTGATCACCGAGCAGTGGGTTTACAATCACTACCGGTGGATTGTGTGGAAGCAGGCCTCCATGGAGAAATCCTTTCCAGAAAAAATGGGCAGTCTTTGCCTCACTCCAGAGCAGATTCTCCTGCAGCTGAAGTACAGGTTCATATCCTTAAAGTTCGGACAGCTACATTTGCAGTTACTAGATTGCAATTATTGTTAAGAAGAAAAAAAAAGAAGTTGTGCGAACCTGCGTGGGTAGTTATTGAAGGTCCTGTGCAGAAGCCTTCAAAAATTAGACTGCTCACTAGGATAAAGTTGGTTGGAGAGCCCACAGTTTCTGCATGCAGACAGGGACGAGGTTTTTATTCCTGCGTGTGACTGTTTTGTCGCACGCAGGAAGCCAGCCACCATACGGTTTGAGTTTTGTCCGCTTTTTTGAGAAACAAATTAAACGGGGCTGAAGAGACGGCCGATATAAAGATGAGATTTTCCTGTTTCTCCCTTAAGGAGAACAAAAGAGAAGCAGTGCCGTCTGATTGAGCTAATTTATACTAGTTGGCAAATTAGAGATTATTTCATTCAAGATCCTTTAAGGATTGGATAAGCTTACTCTTTAACTACAGTGTGTTGCTAAAGATGATTAATGTAACATGAGATATCTGAGTCTGAGTCTTAAGCTGCAAAAAACCCCACTAAACTATACCATTGCATTATCTATATATATATTTTTTTTTTTCCTTTTTTGTCAGATATGATGTAGAGGTGGACCACAGCCGCAGGCCAGCTCTGAAGAAGATCATGGAAAGGGACGACACACCAGCCAAAACTCTTATTCTGTGTGTCTGTGAGATCGTCTCCAGAGGTCACCTGCTAAACGCACAGAGCCGCAGCGACACAAAGACAACACAAAGTGCTGAAAACAATCCATCAGCCATCATCTGGTTGACAGATGGTTGGTATGCCATCAAAGCACAGCTGGATGAACCTCTGACTGCAATGCTTCACAAAGGTCGGCTTGCTGTCGGCGGCAAATTGATGATCCACGGAGCCCAACTGGTTGGATCACAAGATGCCTGCTCTCCTTTAGAGGCACCAGACTCTCTAATGTTGAAGGTATTTACAGGGAGAGGATACATGTTTTTCATTTTTTTTCCCAGACCACATAACATGCAATTTGTTTTAGATATGCGCCAACAGTACGAGGCGAGCGCGGTGGGACGCTAAGCTGGGATTTCACAAAGATCCTCGACCGTTTCTGCTCCCCATCTCCTGCCTATTCAGTAATGGTGGACTAGTAGGATGTGTTGATGTTCTTATACTGAGAAGTTACCCAATGCAGGTGTGTAGAGAACTCACTATTTATATGGTTCCTCCATTGCGTTCAACGTCTGAATGTGTGTTTTTATTTTTAAAGTGGATGGAGAGGAAATCAGATGGTGGTGTTGTGTTTCGGTCGGATCGGGCAGAAGAGAAGGAGGCAAGAAGATTCAGCCACCATAAACAAAAAGTGATGGAGATGCTGTTTGCCAAGATTCAAGCTGAATTTGAAAAAGAGGAGGAAGGTAGGTTTAAATTCAACTTTTTAATAGCGAAGTTAAAATATTGAAACGGATTAACAAGTTTTCACCTTCAGGGAGAGCGAAACCACAGCGCAGAAGGCAGACAATCAGCAAGCAGGATGTTGCAAACTTGCAAGAAGGGGTAGAATTATATGAAGCAGTTGGAGACGACCCTGCATACCTGGAGGTAATGGGAACTTCAAAGTATACATTTCAGTTGCATCTCTGTGAATTTCAAACAACTTGTTTGTTTGTGTTTTAGGCTCATTTAAGTAAAAAACAAATGGAGACTCTTCAGGCCTACAGGAGTTCTCTGATGGAGAAGAAGCAGGCCGAGCTGCAGGACAGATATCGCCGAGCTCTGGATGCAGAAGACAATGAAATGAGCTGTCCAAAAAGAGATGTGGCACCTGTATGGAGACTTTGCATCGCTGACTCAAAGGACCAGTCCAGTTGTGGTCGGTCTTGTTATGGTGTTTTACATCTTATCTGTCTTTCTCATTAATGTGTATAATTTTATTTTATTTTTTTCTCTCTCTTGTAGTTTATAAGTTAAACCTTTGGCGGCCTTCCTCTGATCTTCAGTCTCTACTGAAGGAAGGTTGCCGATTCAAAGTCTATAACCTTGCCGTCTCGGATGGAAAGAACCGCAGCACCATTGAAACCGTTCAGCTGACCGGAACAAAGAAAACACAGTTCCAGGAAATGCCGGTATTGCGATATTCAAATGATCATTTGTTATATTTATTTATGACCAAAAGCTTTTTCAATTTTTAACTAAATTTTGCATTCAGGCGTCCCCAGAATGGCTGTCATCACGTTTCCAGCCCAGAGTCGCCACAGACTTTGCAGATCTTCAAAATGAAGAATTCAAGCCCCTGTGTGGAGAAGTTGATCTTGTAGGATATGTGATCAGTGTTATAGATCAACAGGGTTAGTGTTTGTTTGGTTGTCTTTTTCTTTTCTTGTTCTTAGCTGTATTGTTAACTGAATTGGATTATACATTAATTGTTCACAGGTCCCTCTCCTGCGTTTTATTTGGTTGACGGGAAGCAGAATTTTGTGAAAGTGCGCTGTTTTACCAGCTTGGCTCAAGCTGGCCTTGAAGATGTGGTAAAACCAGGTGTCCTGTTGGCACTGAGCAACCTGCAGCTCAGAGGGCAGTCTATGTACCCTACCCCTGTGGTGTATGCTGGGGATCTGACTGCTTTCTCCACAAACCCCAAGGAGATTCATCTACAGGAATCCCTCCAGCAACTCAAAAGCCTGGTCCAGGTATGGTGTTAGAAACTGAAATGCTCTAGAAAACTGTTTCTTATTTCTCTAAATTTTCTCTATCTTTCGAGCTTTCTCATTTTTAGCTTCATCGTCTTGGTCTTACTGCCATGTTTTTAAAATGTCACTTTTGTTTATATATTTAAAGTGTCAGGACAACTTCTGTCCATCTGCTGAGGAAAAGCTTGCCCAGTTAGTCAAGTCTGATGGCATGCAGTCGGTCTGCTCTCCATCTTTGCAACCACAACCTGCAGGCTCTGCAACAGACAGAAGACAAAGCTTAAGCTCAAACGTGAGTTCGTTTTTATGCTTTTTAAAAGTTTTTATTCTTCCTTTTTCGTATGTTGTCACATTGCAGTCCCAGGCTCATTTGTATTGGAGGTTTACTTTCCTTACACACAGAAAAGTGCACAATTTTGAAGTAGAGAAATAGGTTTTCCTTATGGTGAAAAAAAAAACTACTTTGAACCTCTATATTACGCTGTTCTTTTGTTATCTTTAACATATAATCTTCCAGGATTTGTCTATGTTTAGCTCAATCTAGCCTCCCATCAACTTTAAAAGGCTTCTCTGACCCTGCCTGACAGACACATTCTCACAGCATGATACTGCCCCCACCATGTTTTGTACTCAAGGATGGGTGGTGTGCACACAATGTTTGTGGAGTATGCAGGGCCAAATGATTTGACCAGAGCACATTTTTTTTTCACATGTTTAATGTGGTTATGATTGGTTACTCTATTTTCTAATTTTAGTTAGATGAATTGCATTACTTAAAAAATAAACTAGTTTTAGTTACTATATACTTCTCCAAAAAAGTAACTGAGTTAGTAACTCTGTTATTGAACAAATAAAGGAAAGATTTTTAGGCAAATTAACTGCAGTTACTTAATGTCACCTAAAATGACTCAGAACTTGGATAACTTTCATTGTATGTTAAAGTTCATTATCTGAACTTTAAAATACTACTGAAGTTCAATTCTAAAAGGTAAAGTGTTTGATAATTAATTTGAGTTAAATAATAACTTAAAGGACTACATGTCTAAAAGCATTTCATATTAATCTGCACCATGTTGGTGTGTGTAGACAAGTAAGTTGCAACATATTTATATAGATGTGATATTTTTGTTTTCCAATTAGAGCAAATTAGATGTTTAGGAACTTCATATTTCTGCGCTTTGACAGCCTACAACTGGCTTTAAAATGGGCATGGAGCTGAATGCTATTCAAGGAATTTAAAAATAATATGTACTTTGCAAAAGAATCAAACAGGGGTTACACTATTCCAAGAAAAAGGAAACGACTGTATAATTCCTGTATTTCTATGTGAAAAAACAATGAACAATGCAAGTGAATACAGTATAATACAGGAAGTAAAAAGAAACAAGCAGGCAGCCGGTGGCCATTTTGTTGCTGGTGGTAAGACAACTTGAGGAGCTGCTTTAGACCAGAGATGCTTTTGATATGTATAATATCTTTATTCTTGCACATCACAAGCAAATCACAGGAACTTTTTTATAACACAGTTAATCAGTCAAACACTGGCCACACCTATTCTAAGGAGGTCAGATTAAAGGGGTTGAATACTTGTCTGGGCTGTGCTTTTCACAATATTCATGAAAAGGTTTAAAGCTTTCATTATTTTCATTATTTGTTGAGGTGTTCGGTCCCATTAAGCTAGAAAACTGTTGGTTACTTCAGAAAATGAAAGCTAAGTCAAGGGGTGACCAACCTTTTTCATCTTTTGCTGTATTTAATAAACTTTGAAAACATCTTTTTTCCTGCAGGTGACCTTTCAGAAACCAGGTAAAAGCCTTGGATCCTTCACACCTGTCAGCAGTAAACTCCCTGCACCAACATCTTCAACAGAAAAAGACCCTAAAAGCCTGAAAAGAAAAAGGGCTTTGGATTATCTTTCTCGCATCCCTTCTCCACCTCCTATTTCCCCCCTTGGCTCAGTAGTTTCACCTTGTGTGAAAAGAACATTCAATCCACCTCGGAGGTCTGGGCCACCAAGCACTTTAAAACCCGCACAGACTGTTGAACCGAAGCGGGCTGATTCTCTAGTGGAGGATGAGTGGGTGAACGATGAGGAACTGGCTATGATTGATACGCAGGAATTGCATGTTGGAAATTTATTGTAGATTTTACATGCAAGTTAACAACAGTACATCTTTTAAAACACTGTACGAAAGTAATGTGAAAATTGAAAGCTGCTAAAAAAAAAACATGTAACAAATTGTATTTAACATGTTCTTGATCATATTAAACTATGGATATGGCTTTTCACAATAAAATCAACCAATCACCTCTGTCCTTGTTTCTGTGTCTTAGGAGATAAAAATTGGGTAAATTGATCAGGGTTTTAGAAAGATCTAAGTGGACCAGGCTGCTTCCTATTGGGTGTTTGATACCTACATTGATTTACGTCTGAATTTTTTCAGGGTTAGTATGAACAGAATGACATTCAGGAATGTTGAACAACACCCAACAGGGTGAGCTGTTGAAGCACATTTGTACTTTTTGTCCACTCTGCTTCTGATACTACATTCCTTTTCTGTCTGTTGTAGGATTGTGAAGTAAATAAAAGTGGAACACATTGCTTTTCAGTTAATGTTTTTTTTTATTTAAACATGCTGAGCTTCTCAAAAGTACTGCCATGGTAAATTCCATGTTTTTCCAAGAACTGCCTTGTTACTGTTTTTTTTCAAAACCTGCTCTTATACAAGATCTGGACATTATCTGTCATAAAAAAAATGGAAGAAAACCTTTATCCCTTGGATTGGTTACAGTATGAATAAAGGAAGCTGGTGTTCAGTTTTAATTGAGATGTTAAAAGATTAAAGTTTGATGCTGGAGCAGAAAGATTTAACATTATGTTGGGGTGAACTGTGTATTTGCATTTCTGAGAATTTGTATCAGAATATTCACACAGACTATATTTACTAACCTCCTTTTGTGGATTTTTTGCTAGCTTTCAAGAAATCCATGCAAGTCCATCATTACCTTTTATTACTACTAATAATTGATAACTGCATATCAACCAGTCCTGTTGGTTTTGTGAAATGGGGTTTGATGCCAATACCTTGTAGTCAATTCCAAAATATATTCAAGTATATTGGAGACTGCAACAAAGTGCCACCAATGGTACTGGTGATACTTTGGTTGCAAATATAGTTCAAGGACTATGGTAGCGTTATAAAATAGCAATTTGCAGCAATATGTATTTCCATTGCTGGATTTAAATCCAGACTCTCATCCTGTTCTCTTCTGGAACCTACAAAACCTATTTTAGCCTGAACTCCCTGCAAAGGAGGTATGTCACCTTCACAATTTTTACTGTTACTAAAAATCTCAATCTCCTACAATATATTGACTAAAGGAATTTTTTTATTTAATCAGTTTCTTTTTTTCTTCTTTTTTTTTTTACAGTACAGACCTTAGTATCAACTGAGAAGCTATTAAAGAACCACTAAAAGCAAAAATACACGGTGTGCGGAATTATTAGGCAAATTAGTATTTCGACCACGTCATCCCTTTCATACATGTCCTACTCTAAGCTGTATAGGCTTGAAAGCCAACTATCAATCAAGTAAATCAGGTGGTGTGCATCACTGCTTAAAAATTCTGCACATTAATATTTACCAGCACACACAGACGTCCTCATAAAATGGCCAAATCTAAAAAAAAAAAAAACACATCAAAAATATGAAACTTTGATATTAAGGAGTCTTTTGGGTTGATTGAGAACACAATTATGGCCCAATAATAAAAATAATCCTCAAAAAATACAATTTGCCTAATAATTCTGCGCAGTGTAAAATGCATGAGTTTCTTTCATTTTAAATATATACCAAACAACTTTTAAATGTGTGTCAATATCTTTAATGAACACCTTTAAATTACTGTCATTAGAGTCGTACTTGGAAAATCTCAGCACACTTGCACTTTTTAACCATTTACTGGACACATTTTATAACATTCACCCCATGTTATTTTTTAGTCCTGCAGGGGGCGCTCACGCTTACAGCGCCGCGTCGTTGACCGGATAAAGGAACTGCGTCACTTCCGTAAACACAACATACTGAAATGCTGAACAGGAGGGTTTCCTACTGTGTTAACACGTTTGGCAGCATTTCAGTATTTTGAACGTGTAAGGTAAGATACCGAAGGAGAAATACAGGTTATGATTTTAACTCAGTTTATCATCTGTCCATTGTATTAGTACTGCTTTAGCTAAGGAGTAACTGGTTACTGCTAGTTTCGATATTAGCTATTTTTTTTCTCATAAAGCGTTTTGATAAAATGTTAATGGTTCCGGGCAGCAGGTTGTTATCTTGTAAAGGGTTAAATGTGTGTTTTTCTCTGTTTTTGGTTGTGGCGGATATAACCACAGGTGTATCCTAATTAGTTAAGATCTTACAGGAGAGTGACTTCAAGAAAACTTTGAAAATCTTCACGTATTCCATATAAGCTGAGAAATTATTTTTAAGCTTTCTTTTCTGGTGCTTTTGATTATTCTGCCTTATACCTAAAAAGAAACCAGTTTGTTGCTGTAGGTTATAAAATCATGGTAAACTCTATTCACTGGACAGCTGTAAGATAGCTGAGTGTTATATCTTAGCACACAGAGGGAATAGTGGGGTATGGATAAAGGTGCCCAAAAAACAGGAATAACTGCAGCCTTTAAGATTGTCACTGCATCAGGAACCACAGCACACTGATATCCGGGACATAAGCTGCAGCTGTTGCATTCTTTGTGTTAAAAACCACTTCTTAACTAAAGATTGCACAAGAAGCACCTTATACTGGCAAATAAAAAGGGTTGGACATGTGTTTAGTGATCCACAGTCCTCTTTATCAGATGTACGTATGGATGTTCCAGTGTAGGGCTGAAACAATGAATTGGAATAATTGTGATGAATCCATCATTGTAATAACAGTCAACTAATTTAGTAATCGATTAATCGTTAACTGGAGTATACGGACTCTAAGACATTCCTTCCCTTTAGCTGACGGCGACCCACTTACAGCAGCAATTATATAAAAATTGTAAAAAGACATATAAACATTTTACATTTAAGATAAATTTTTCTTTCTGCCAAAATGCTCTATCCAGAACCCCAAAGGTAGAAAAGTTGCAGCCCTAGTCCAGCATATTTTGTTATGGTTCAGTCTTCCAGGAAGTTTGACAGTACTTCATGCTTCCTGCTGCTGACTAGATTTAAATCATTTATTCAGCTAGACATAGTTTTTGCTCATTTTAACCAAGCTGGTTTTTAAACCCATCAGCAGAACCTCAAAATGATCATGCATACCACACTACATTCATGGAGTAATTGAAGAAAAAGACCTCAGGCATAAAGTTGCATATTGTGTATTGGATGGAAATATTTGATATTAGGATAGTATCTTTGTGGTCAAAATTATATTTGATGGAGCTTACATTTTATTATAGTTTTCTTAGAAACGTAATTCTGTTTTTTTTTAAGTTTTTAACAGAAGCGCTGGACATATTATATATCACTCTGTATGAAATAACACTGTTTTTTTGTATTGGGTTGGCTAATGTGTGTGTGTGTATATATATATATATATATATATATAATTTTTTTATTTTTTTTTCCTAACTTGGTGGTATTTATCTGTATTTAAATGTTGTTTTCTAGATGTCTCAGTCTTATTCATCCTCCAAAAGCCCCAAAGTCTCTGGAGATCCCAGTGAGGGAGAAAAGCCTAAAAATGCTGGAAAGAGTTCAGATCAAACTGAATTTGAGAGCAAAAATCCAGATAAATGTTTAAGGGAAAAGGTTTTAAAGGAGGTAGGACTCACCAGCACCGCCTTCATTGGTCCTGCATTTCCTCCACAAGCACCCTCAGCCAAGTCTGACATTGAAGACTCATTAAGTATGTTTTATAAAGAGCTTGAAAAGATTGACACACCAAATGAGCACAGGGATAATCCAGAAAAGGATGTTCAGCCTAACCACAGTCTGCGTCAACCACCAACCAGCAAAGACTCCCAGGATGTACCTGATGGGGAAAGGATCTCAGTGCAAAGTTATGCAGAAAAAAATGGTAACCAAAGCAACAGTGGAACGACTACATCCTGTTGGGCTCATTGGGATCAAAATGAACCATATCAGCTCAAAAATCAGAGGCGTGCAGGGAATGAGTGGGATTATACTCATCCACAAAATGGGCCACCATATCCTAGATTTCAGAGACCACAATTCCCTCACCAATCACACCATTCTGCATACTCGCCTCCACAGAACACTCGAGAACCCTTCGAGATTAACCCAAACCAGCATCAAAATAGTTATTATCCAACATTTTCAAGCTTTCGACCTCCAAACGCGTCCGCCCCTCCCTCTCACAGCTTTCACGAAAACCCTCAGCAGCACTTTGATTGGAATGAACCTTGTTTCTATGAAACAAATTCAAATGATGTAGCTGTAAGGTGGCCTGAAGACCAAAGAGAAGGATTGGCGCATGGTAATGACTACGGCAGGCCGCAGAGATTTCTTTCTGAAAATAAACCATGGGAACAACCGGGTCGCTACCACTCCAATGAAAAGAGGTGTGAATATCGGTACGGTTTGGTACTGATCTTGATGAGGGGGTTACCAGGATCTGGGAAAACAACACTTGCCAGGTGCTCCTAGGAGTAATTTCACTTATAAATATGTTTTTTGGTATTTAGATGAGTTGCTAACTACATAAATATTTTGTTTGTTTAAATGAACAACTATAGAGAGCTACTCTCATCTGGCCCAAGTGGAATAATTCTGAGCACAGATGATTACTTTGCTGAAAAAGAAGGCTACCGCTATGATCCAGGGCTTCTAGGAGCAGCACATGAATGGAACCAGAACAGAGGTGAGGTCTCAATAACATTGAGGATATGTTGATGCAAATGTGAGATTAGAATATGCCATCTTGGGTCAATACAGTCTTTTCTGGAGTGTTCAAATTGTGTTCAATTCCATATCAGCCAAAGATGCCCTGCATGATGGTCGGTCTCCTATCATTATCGACAACACAAATCTGCAAGCCTGGGAAATGAAGCCGTATGTTGAAATGGTAAGGTGTATCTTATGTTTTAAGTTTATAACTTATGTATGAACTTATAAATTATGTTTTTAGCCATAACACAGTGAGTTTTTAAGAATGTAATTCATAAACATTTTTTTTAGAATTACATTTGTTTTATAGAGTGCTTCATTATTTTTAAATGGGCTGAAATAGAAATGTTTCAGTTCTTTGTAGAAAACAAGGATCTTGATAAATTGTGTCAAAACTCTAAGCCCCATTAACAGAGCTGCAAAAAGCCCTAATTGGAGCAAAGGAACATTTACAAAAACTGAAGTCATCCACAATTAATTAAGCATGAATCACACCAGCTTTACAATTTATTTTATAGTTTAGAATGGAAAGGCTTGATCAAGTAATATTACAAAAACGGGAACAAAAGTCTACAGTAAAAGGCATGATCCATTTTGAAATTATCCGAGTTACAAAAGTTTTTAACAGAAGCAGAGTGATTCTGTCAGCATGAAAATATTGCAGATTTTAATTGATGGCCGATAAAATCGGATATTAGTTTTTCGTCGAATATCGCACCGATGTCTATTTATAATGGATCAGGACATCCCTAATTGTTAAATTAGTCACTGTATAACGTAAGAAAGCTTTGAAATGAGTGGTAACCTGGGTGTAAATACACTGGAGTTACAATACTGTAATATCTACCACCTCATAGATTTCTTTTTGGGGGCTGGGGGATTATTGTTTAGTTTTTGGTAACACTGACGTGTTTAAGATGAAATAATTCACCAGACAGAAATAACCAGAGTAAAACCAAAGTGGAGTTTTCAAATTATTACTTTATAAATTTTATCCAAAAGTATTCAAATTTTCTGCCAATAAGGGACACAGAGCCTTATACATTAAAGGGTTCCATAGCCAAGCGTGGATTATTTAAAAATGATGTGCAATCACATTCTATGAGCTTTTTCTAGACCAGTCCAGAGCTTTAATCTGGTTTTCTTTATTCATATAGAGGTTGAAATTGCTGCTGTGCTTCAGATCAGTGCTGAGTAACTCAAATGCGCTTGATGTATTTTGTTTCTACAACATTTGCCAGGAGTTATGAGTTTATGGTTTTAAGGGAATTAAGGTCAGAAACCCTAAATCTCGTAACAAATGGCCAGACTTGTATCCTTTAAATCAGGAGTGCTCAAGTCCAGTCCTCAAGATCTACTATCATGCAACTTTTTGATGCACCCCATTTTTAACACACCTGAATCAAATAAGTGGCACATTACCTTGCCTATGCTGAGCTAAATGAGGGGATTGAGCAATTCGATTCAGGTGTGTTAAAGAGATGCATCTAAAAGGTACAGGATGGTAGCTCTTGAGGACTGGACTTGAGCACCCCTGCTTTAAATTAAAGGGAATCATGTGGGTCCTAAAGCAGCAAAGCAGCCTCACTCCCAAATTCCACATCCTCTGTCATCACTCTGCTCCGCCCCGCTCACATACATCGGGCAGAGACTTTGTGCAGTCATGTTCATCAATGAGAACCGTTCCACATCCACCGCTACCCCACCGCATGTCACCGTCAACGTATGTCTTCTCCATCCCCCGCTCCGGTCCGTTGGAAGCTAGTCGGGTAAAGACCACAATTGCAATCGTATCAAACGGGAAAAAGAATGTAGAGAAGATCCAGTTTGTCAAATATGGTAAAGATATAAGGTAATCCGTAATTACAAATTGGAGTATAATTTGTAATTATGCTCTAGAGCATATGCTCTATGCTCTACTATAGAGCATACAGCATAATTCTTATATATTCCCAAAACTAAGACCGTTTAAATTATTGGATGCAAACTATCAGTACTTCAATATACCAGCAAGCGGATTTCTCATCTCAATCAAAATACTTATTTTATACGAAGAGGCTTAAAAGATTAATCAAATTCAGTTACAAAACCTTCCAAGAACAAACCAATTTCCTATGATTATCCCTTTTACAAAGGTCCACAATGAAAATAAAATGTTTGGGCAGAAACGTGTGTGATTGATGCTGATGGTGAGTTTTGTCATATTAAATAAAACTTTCATTACCGCATCCTTTGCTACTATCAATTTAATAATAAGAATATAATGCATGCTCACCCAAAGCTCCAAGGAAGACGGAGCAAAGCAAGATGGGAGGAACTGCGGAGGCTGTAGGCTTTGCTTTGCGCAGGCGGTTTGGAATGGAGCGGGGCGGTTAGAGAGGATGTGGGATTTCAAAGTCACTCTGCCACCATGTTTGACTGTCATTGTGGTTTAAAATGCATTAGAATAAGGTCAAGTTATTCATTTTAGTACATTCAGCAAAGTATTGTGTTTAATCACATTGTATTAGGTGTTGAATTTAAATCTTCTCTAAAGGTATAGAGGATCTTTTATTTACGGGTGGATCATCTAAGTAAGTGGTCCTCCTAATTATCAGTCATTCTTGGTGATATGTTTATGTACGGCCATCCTAGGTGCTCTTCCCCTTAGCTGTCTTTTGCACACTTTTATGCGTATATCTGCAGATGCTCTGGCACAGTAAGCTTGTATGAGCTATGAGAACAGCAATTTTTTAACAGAGCGTGCAAAAAAGTGAAATGGGCTCGCGCAGGCTCTCACACGCACATATTTTCAAAGTGGAGAGGGCGGGTCTTTTAAAAAAACTCACGAAAAATCTTCCACAATACCTTTTTTAGTAAAGAAAAAAAAAAATGTACTTTAATTTACAGAATCTTGCAGAAATATTCAAATAAAGCATATAGTTGAAAGTAGACCGCTAATCTTTGATGGAGTTTTATTTTCAAAGTGTTAAAAGCACAAGTAGTATGCATTATGCTAAATTACCAAGATGCAAACTTTAAGAAGTAAAATGGGTTTAATTGAGTATTTCTGAATTTATAGTTGTTGGATGTTCCTGATATGCCTTTACTTGACTTTATAGCAAAAATGTTGTATTAAAGAAAACATAATCTGAACATAGATTGCAAGAATTGGCCCATAATATTAGCAACACATATAATCAGGAATCATTTAGACTGATGTCAGAGTCTATGTCGGTATTGGGCCTTATAAAAAAGCATTTTGGTGCAGGCTTCTACCTGAAATACAATTTGTGAGCTAATCTGCGGGATGAAAGGTGCACTGCGAGCTGCAGGGCAAAGTACATGAATCTGCAAACAAATAAAGAGCAGTGTAATAAAGGTGGTAATCATTGAATCTGATGATCTAAAAGTATTGTCCAAAACTAAAAAAAGATAAATGAAAGCGGTCTAATTTTGTTATAAAAACACTTTAGAATCATTATAACCCAAACAATATAAATGTGCTTCTAAAACTGATAACTTTAACATTCTTTTTAAAGTATCCACATACAGACCAGAGAATTGGTTGTAAACAAATTCCAACAAACAGCCTTTATATAAAATCCTTATATTAACAAAATAATTATTTTAATTTAACAAAACTATTCACTGCATATTATTATTTTAACTTCTTGCTTTTCCTAATTTCTATGACAGTAAAGTATTCAGGAATGTGTGAATTAGGTACCCACTAACATGAAAAGGATAAAATTTATAGCTGTCTACAGGTCTTTTTCCTGTTGGGTGGTGATAATCGTTTCCCTTGCTGATATTCGATGTAAGATGTTTGAATTTATTATACAGGCCTTGGAGAGAGGATACCGAGTGGACTTTTGTGAACCTGACACCCGCTGGAAATTTGATCCTTATGAACTGGAGAAGTAATTATTATTTTTGTTATATAGAAATATTTGAATTTCAAAGAAAACGTTTCTATCCCTAACACGGTGCTGCTTTACCTTCAGGAGGAATAAACATGGCGTTCCTCAGGAAAAGATTGCTCAGATGATGGATCGCTTTTCGTCTCCAATCTCCATAGACATCGTCATGAGCTCCCAGGAACCAGCTCATGTCAACCAGAGGCGTCGGCCAGAGCAGCCGCACATCAGGAAAAAAATGCGTTATTGTTAATTTCTTTTTTCTTTCTTACAGGGAATAGACAGCTAATTGATTTGACCTCTAGATCAAGACTTTCAGAACATTTTTATAGTCATGTAAATACTTATTTTTGTGATTTACAGTTTTTAATTTATTACTAGAAATTTATATGAAAATAAAAAGATATAT
The DNA here is from genome assembly GCF_000732505.1 of Cyprinodon variegatus. Lineage (NCBI taxonomy): Eukaryota > Metazoa > Chordata > Actinopteri > Cyprinodontiformes > Cyprinodontidae > Cyprinodon > Cyprinodon variegatus. The sequence continues at coordinate 394,490 of NW_015150820.1, forward strand.
TTTTAAAGTAATTATTTTTATTTTTTTGGCATCAAAGGGGATCAGCCTTTTTTTTTTTTTCTAAATTTTTTATTGAAAGTCATATTTCACACTTTTGTCAACGGTATGTACATTTTATAAAATACACAGCTGTGTTGTTGATGGCATGGTTTCTGTTAACTTTTTATTTTTCCTTGTTAAATTACTGGTGCTGCTTTTTCACTTTGATAAAATCTCTGACAAAACCTCTCCTCCTTTTCAAGATTTATTTGTCTTGGGTTCAATCAACACAACACAGGGTACATTTTAACTGAGCAAAGGGTTACACATGTTGATTATTTAGAGGATTCTCCAACTCTAAATCTGCATGTTACTGCTCTATACTCAGATTAGGGGATAACTGGTATTTTATGCATTTATTGTATAGTCAGAACAGGTTACATTGTATTTCAGTGATTCATTTACTATTTTTGCTCTGTTGGTTTCTATAAGATTCATTAGTTGAAAAAAGAAAGTTAAGTTAGTCTAGGCCAGGGGTGTCAAACTGGTTCCAGAAAGGGCCGTGTGGCTGCAGGTTTTCAGTCCAACCGAGCAAAAGCACACCAGACTCCAGTCATCTCAGCAGGTCATCATGTTCAGAATGGACTCACCTGATAAGGTGACTGCAGTCTGGTGTACTACTGCTTGGTTGGAAAGAAAAGGGGGCACAGACTACAGGATGACACACCAGTAGGTGGCAGTAATACAGAACAGTCTATTTTGAGACCAAATGTAATTTAAAATTGTTTTAGTTGATAACACAAGTAGCATTGACTGTATTTTTTTGTGTGTGTGTGTGTTTGGAAGATTTTTTTTTCCATGTGGCACTAATTGTGGGTTTTGCAGTGACTTCCTATAATGGCTTTCATGTAAAAATGTGTTTTTAATTGAAAGTTATATCCATCTCAACTGAAAAAATATATTCTTTGGCTGAGCAAAGCAAACAAACCTAGAAATAGAATTCATGATACATTTATTGGACAATATTTTAGTCTTAATAAAATTCCAAGAAAAAGTTAAAAAACAAAATCACTGGACTTTTTAAGTAAGCTTTCTCAGTTCTAAATGTCCCAGTAGTGTGGCGCGCTAGGCTTTATTGAACTGCCCATCAAAAGCCTTGTTATGTCTTAGAAAACATGCAAATTTAAATGAAACAGGTTTCAAGCTTCTGAATGGGAAGCAAAAAGTCTAGAACTTGGAAAAAAAAAAAAGTGGTCCAGTCCAGTGGTTTTTTCTCTTTTTTTGGAATGACTATAACCTGGATGACTGAGAATCTTCACCAGCGTCCTCATAAAATATTTGTTACAGCATTTTCTCAACCCCTGAAGTTGAAGATAAAGAGGTTGCTCTACATTATGTCCCCATTTTAAGCTGTGGAGCTGCAGATTTGAACACTATCTCATGAAACATCATCATTTGACTGCAGAACCTCCATTGCGTTGCCAAAACTATTTCCGAATCTGTATGAGAAAGTGTGAGGCTGATATTAAAGGATCCTTTCTCCGAATAGATAATAGTGTGAAGGTTAAAAAAAATATAACACCACCCTAACAGTCTGAAGTGTTAAGAGATTCACCAACAGAAACAGAATCTTGTTTTTGTTCTGATCACTACTATATAATCGGAGTATAAATGTAAAGTGATAACACACCATCGAGCAGTTTCAATGTAGATCCCTCTTTTCTGACAGTACAGGGTTCCTCTGTCTCTCAGGAAATAAATCGTGGACTCCTTGTTCCCTCTGGTGCTCATTAGAGTCGCACACAGGTGCTGTAAGGTTTGACATTTTTTCTTTTAATCACTTCTGTGTGAGAAGCCAGGAATGATTGTTCTCTCAGTCTAAGATTATTTTTACTACTTGTTTGATGTTCTTGGGGGTGAATTTTCTTTTCATGGTATTTTTTTACTTCAGTGAAAACCCTCTGATGTTAGATTTTGAAAATCTCTATGATGTTTCCTTTATGTTACAAATCTAGGTCATCCATATTCTTTTCTTCTACATTTTTCACAGCATGCAGCGACAGAATGAGAAGCGCTTTTTCTAAAAAAAAAAAAAAAAGTCTTTCACATCTTATAGCAATAAACCTGAAATGCATGATTAGAAAAGGAAAATACCCTCAGAAAAAAAGCAACAAAAAATCAAACTTGTGCAATAAAAACTGTTGCAGTTATTTTTTTTTTTTTAAATGACACCAAAGGCATCACTTGTCTGCCTCTAATTCCTATTTTTTTTTTTACCGTACTTTGTAGTTTTTCTCTGACCTTACAGAAGGCCTTTTTTACTTTAACCATATAGGAAGGTGACACTTTCCTCAAGCTAAGGCTCTGAAGACCACATCAAATTTGACAAGTGACACTTCAAAAAGTTTCTGAGCTGTCACATTTCTGGAATTTATCTTAATTGCTGCCACTATGAGGAGACGTAATGACTGAATTTATATAAAGGTTGCATGTGAGTATGCTGGAATTTACTGATCTCTTTATGGAAACCTAACCTTTCACAAAGATTTGTTGAAGCAGTGTCTGTTTTTTTTTTTTTTTTTACACCAGTTAGTTTGAAAATGAAATTACTGATTTGTATAGCTAAGCCTATACATGGAGGATATAAAAGAAGAATGGGTACTCTCTTTATAATGTCCTGAGATCAACTGAAAGGTCCCAAATCCATAGAAGATAGTGACAACCCTACTGTGAACTATAAAGGAACACTGAGAGGAGACTATAGTGTTTGTCTGATCTCTGGCAGAATCTGATGAAGATTGGAAGGACAAATATGTTTTTTGTATTTAAAGCATTGAATGAGATTAGGCAAGCATGCCCATGGGGATCATGGAAAATCCCTGCATGTAAAGGCTGCCAGTTATTTCCCGGCTGGATGATCTGTAAGTTCACATGGTTCAAGAACTTAATAGGTCGCCTTATATAAAGTTGAATCAAACAGTGGTCTGTGAGAGGGGAATTATGTTTGAGGGTTTATTGTTGAACTATGATCTGACACAATCACTTCTTCCTTCTACACTGTCATTGGCCTTTAATTTGTTGGTCAGTTGCTTAATTTAAAATCACTAAATGTATCACATTGGCATTTTTTTTTTGCTTCACAAATACAAACTTTAGATTTAGAATCTTGAAATTTCTCTATAAAATAAGTAATGCTTAGTTAGTTTCTAGACATTGAAGGCGATCTAAGGGACAGATTCATATCTGGATGCAAGATGCAGTAGCTACAAAGAAGAGGGTATGAGATGCTGATGAAGGTCATAGTCATTCCGTAAAAGTTCAAAAAATATCCACTGGACTTGGTTTGTCCTGTGGATATTTTTTGAACCTTTAGTCTCTGTTTTTTATCCAGAAATTTTATTTTGTTGCTCACAGAGGACAGGAAAAAGAAGTTGACTCAGGACATAAAGATAGCATCAAGGAGAAATCTTAATGAACAATAATTCTAAACCATCTCATCCAGTTTACAGCACTGGTTTTATGATTTTGCATCCTTTTGGAGGTGTTTATATGGATTGATATCTCAGATATCCAGCTGCAGGGACAGGACGACTGGTTGCAATTGAAGGAAAGATGAATGCGGCCAAGTACAGAGATATCCTGAAAGAAAAGCTCTTCCAGAGTGCTCAGGAACTCAGACTGGGCTGAAGGTTCACCCTAAACGCACAGGAAACGTAACAAAGGAGTGGGTTTGGAACAACTCTGTGACCATTCTTGACCGGCCCAGCCAGAGCCCTGACCTAAGCCCAATTGTGCATCTCTAGAGACCTGAAAATGATTGTCCATCAACGCTCACCATCCAACCTGACAGAACTGGAGAGGATCATTGCTGTACTAGCTCAAAAGGGTGCTTCTACTCAATACTAAGCAAAGGGTCTGAATACTTATGATGATGTGATATTCCAGTTTTTCTTTTTTAATAAATTGCAAATGGGGAATGAATATTAATGAGAAATAATATGAACTTTTTGGATTTAAGCAAAAGGTTGCAATGAAACAAATAGTGAAAAATGTAAAGGGGCCTGAAAACTTTCCATACCCACTGTATATTACTATATAGGTTTTTAATGGTTGTATCAAAACCACAACAACCAAATCCAATCATTCCCACAGTTGGTTCTTTTATGTTCTACCCTGAAACAAAGTTGATTTCTGAAAAGTTTTCCTTCCTGCAGGGTTTGCTTAAAGAATCTAATTAATGAACTTTTCCACTGATCCCACAGGCCACACCTTAAGAAATGTTTAGCTTGAGAAATTAACTATTTCCTGGAGCAGTTATCACATGGGTGAGACCTATTTGATGCTGCTGTTCATGCAAAAGCCAAAGCTGAGCTTTTATACATGGACTGTCACATGTTGGGCCTTCAGAGAACGAGCCTTTCTGTTGTCATTGATTACAATAAGTAGAGTGTCCTCTTACTCATGCAAAAGATCTCTCCTTAATGTGTGTTTTTCTTCAAAATGCTGCAGCTTGTTCACCTGCATTGATCCAAATATTTCAGCAATGACTCAGTGTTCAGATTTTTTTCTTTCTTTCTTTTTCAAACTAAATTCCTCTCACATACCAGACTTGGTCACAGGGGATTGACTCATGTAGGACAACCAAGACTTGCCAACCATTTCTGCAGCAGTGACACAATTTTGCAGCTCAATAACAGGAAATCACAAACAGGAAAGGTCATCTGTGGAGAGGTGAAGAGGTTGTGCTTCGTCATGACAAAAGTGCTCTACAAAAAAAAAAAAGAGAGCAAATCAAACAATGTAAAAGAGGTGTGTATTTGCATCCGTGTGTGTTTGTGTGCACACATTTGCATGCCAGGTGGAATCAGGTTTAATACACGAGGAAGCCAGAAGCAGAGAGGAGCAGGCGTGCTTGGAATGATGATTATGTAAGCCGGCTGTGATTGGTGATGTGTGCTCCCCGAATGGCAGTGATGAACCACTTAGTGCTGCTAATGATCATAAGGACAAGAAAGCCAGACAAAACAATCAGAGCCGGCTCACCGGAGGAAAACAACTAAACACAGGAGGGAGATTTGCTCTTATATTAACACAGTTCCTCTTATTACATAGTCCTTGATGAGTTTCCAAGTGGAAGATCAGGATGAACAGGAAACAGGGTGCAAATAATTTTAAAAATAAGATTGAAGTTGTTTGGTAATCTTTCTATTTAGGTTGATGGAAAAAGGGGATGGAGCATGAAATTAAAGCTTTGGTGAGCTCCCTGCTGTCGTTTAGGTTCTTTATTGTGTTTGTCACGTGAGGCTGACAGCCAATAACAACCGTGTGCAGCCAGCACAGCTTGTCGTTTATGTACACACCAACGGTTGATCAGTGGAGTCAAGTTTATCTCAACCAGACTGGATATGGTGTTCATACTTTTCAAAATAAAAGTTTTAAAAAATCGGTAGAAAAAAAAAAAGATTCTTATCTGTCAATGCAACAGCTAGTTTTGCAGCTCAATGCTGGAATGAAATGAATGTAGATGGTTTGTAAGAGTTGCACGTTTCAGGGCAAAAGAATCATAAAGTCACAAAAATCCTTTGGTAAAGTTGAAATGCACAAAGACTTCCCACCGAGCAAAAAGTGGTTGAATAGATGACATGATTTACGTTCAAACGTCTATATTTGGTTGAAAAGTCAAAGATGAAAAGCTGTAATTTTCAGATCACTGATACTGTAAGACGCTGCAAATCCAGTTTTCTACTACTGGACTAAATCAGACCGACCAAACACAGCCCAATTTTCAACATCTATATCTGGACTAAATCCAGACTATGAAAGAACAGATTTAGCCTAAAAACCCACGTCAAATGACGTCTGGTGTTTGGGGTTTGTCTTCAGCAACAAATTTAATTTGTTACTCAGTATTTTTTTTTTAAAATGAAACTTTGTAGTTATCTACTTCTCACATTCAGGCCCCAAATCCAACGGTTTCTTTTTTAGCAAAGATGCCCGACAGTCATTAACGATATAGTTCCCTATATCTGTCGATTTCCACTTCACCCCTCCAATGATTTCCCATGACTTGATAGAAAAAACAACATGAAGTATTTTTAACCACAGTGTGTATGCTTCATGTTGACTGAAATGGTTGAAAATGGTAGTGTTTCATATAAGGAGCATAATGCTAAAAAGTAACTGGGTGGCAAATCTGGACCGGGGCCAACAACGGCCATCTCATTTACCCGATCATCTTATTTACCTGCTCAAATTAAGGAAACAAGCATTAATTCTCAGAATGGTTTTACTGTTTAAACTAAATCAATTTTGTCACTGCAAAAAAATATTATTAAGATTAAGTAAAAGTAAAACATTCTTTAAATAAGTGTATTTAGTCTAAATTTTGGTGGGTAAATGAGATGATCTGCTAATGGCATGATGATTTTTACTTTTAAAACCTTATTAGATATTATGCACTTGAAAAAAGACAATGCAATTGTTTTTTCTTATTTTAAACACAAATGATCACATTGGTAATGTGTCTCATTTAGGCCTACCTGCTTAATTCAAGCAAAAAAATTCAGTTATTTTGAGGGAAATTGACTTACTTACGTTTAATTTTGTGCAGTGGTATGATGATATAGTTTTTATTTGTTAGCTCCTGCAACCTCTGGCTTGTGGCTGACTAAACAAGCACTTTTTAATTTTTTTAATCTTTGTGTTATTCTTTTGTTCTGTGCCCCCTGGTAAATTTAGTCAAGAGCCCTCCTGATTCTCAGAAAATCTCATTTGGATGCCTTGGTAATCAACTTTAACTTTGAAATCCAACAGCAGAAACTCTTGAGAAAAGATTTGGATTTGAGGTCAATGCCTGCGTATTTTGCCTTGAAGAACCAAAAACAACTGAACATCTCTTCTATTTGTGTCGAGTCACGGGTTGCTTTTGGCAGAACCTGCATATTTGGTTAAGTAACAAAATAGATATTATAACAGCTTTTGAGACAAATCAAATATTAACATACAATAATGACATCCCAGAGGATTTATCTGACATGGTAAATGTAATGTAATGTAAATATGGGAAGATATCATATACATTTATGTAAATGGAAAAAACAAAAGCCTTCATTAATAAGTTTCAAACACAAACTCTAGATCCTCTATTCATCTTTATCTGTGTTAGCCGACAATTATGGACATATACAAAAACTACGTAGTGTCATAATTTCTGTTTTTTTTGACAAATTGCTAAAGTTGACATGATTCAAGAAACTGTCTTGTTGCAGAATGAGTCTGTCTTTTATTTTAATTTATTCTTTTTTAAGTTTTGTATGTTTCCATTGGTTGTAATATTACTGTCTGTTTATTTATTTCTGTTGCCTTGCACAAGTTAATTGATCTCCTGTATATAACTGTATATTCTATCTCTATTCTTCCACTCTGCAGAATCTGTTAGTTCAATCTCTAACGTTCTGCCCTCTCTGCTTTTTCTCATAGTAGCTTCACCTCATTTGTTCCTGTTTGGCTGTGACACCATCCTGGAGAGAAATATCAGCTGTGTTGCTGCCATCAACACCTTTGTTTATAGATGTTGGAGATCTGCCTGTTTTTCCATTGTCCTGTTTCTCTGACTGTGACTGACTGTATGTGCTCTCTTCATCCTCTGACATAGGAGCTGGCTCAGAGCTCGTATGCCTGGCTGTGTGTTTCCTGGACGGGGCCGCCTATTACAGCTGCTTTTTGTATCTCTGCTTCTGTCTCCTTGAACCCCAGTCGGCCTCAGCAGATGACAGCTCACACTGAGCCTGGTTCTGTTGGAGGTTTCTTCCTGATTGTAGTGGGGGAAAAGTATTCAACTATTCATCCTAGTTAAATAAACAGAGATCTATTGATTTTACTCAGTCGGCACATTTATTTTATCATATCTTTGCAAAGAGAGAACAGTTCATCATACAGCCCTTATGGCACAGCACTGAGCCCTGTTCTGCCTGAGCAGCGTGCATCCCCCCCTTACTTACAACAATGGAAAGTATTCAGAGGCAAAACAAATTACAGACACTTTGGTTAACAGTAACATGTTATGAATAAACCTTGAGAAATAATCTATGTTGCTATGGGAAGAAGGTATGTCTGGTCTATAAACACCATCCTGCAGAGAATTGTGTAGGCTTAAAGGTGAAACAGACTGAGTGAAACATTTTGTAGTAAGTAAATAGGATAAATTAATATATAATAGAAGAGAAATCTAAATTTTCCGACAACAATTTTCCCTGTTAAAAGGGAGCTTTTCCTCTCCACTGTCCCTACAAGCATGCTTAGTGTGAGTCAATGCAATCAACTGGTTTTCCTGAGATTGAAAACTTTAATCCAATTTGACTTTATGATCTGGTGAACTGTAAAGTGCCTTGAGATGACATGTGCTGTGAATTGGCGCTATATAAATTGAATTGTTTTCTCTTTTTTTTTTGTAAGAAAGTAGAGTGGTGATTCCTACTTGAAAATGTAAATTAATGTCTTTTGTTAAAAAAGAAAAAAAAAAAGAAAAACTTTAACTTTGAAATCCTCACAGGAAGCCTTGCCCAACACTTTCAGCACCTTGACAGCAGAAGAGCTCCAACATGCTATGATTAGGATGCCGTGCTGCGGCTGCGGTGCAGGCGGCCACACACGCAGACAGGAGGTGTTTCCTTAGATCGTGGGCTCCACTCCACGCCGGTCCCAATGTTCCCGGTGCCTCTGCCACCAGGAGGACATGCCTGTCATCCTCATGACGGCTCCAACATTCAGATCCATCGCCTGGAGCTCTGAGCGAAGTTTAACTCAGGCGACCTGAAGATAGGGGCGGATAATTACATCACAACAAGAGTAAGCCAATTTAAAACTGCTGCTTGATATATACATATAAATATTCAACTAAATGTAAACAAATGCATGAATAAATTCTTATCTAAGAGGGAATTACTTTTAATTTAGAAATCATTTGACAGATTCTATAAATGAATGTTGGAAACTTTATTACAAAACTAGTCTAACATAAAGGTCAATCGATTTATTCTTACAATATGCATAACACTGGTTGTATAATTGATTTAAATAATAAAGTATCATTGATTAACGTTTAAGTCCCAGGGACCGGTGCCCTTGCATGAACTCATTTGTCCCTGCATGTCTTAAGGACAATATCAGCTGTTATTTAATAAATGAGACCTCTCCATATTTTCATGGAGCCATAACTGTTGGCAGACCTGATGGGTAATCTGTTCCTCCTGCTGCTCAGATGCTGTGTTTTCACCACATCATGCTGCTTATCTCACCATCCAAATGATCTGGGTTTAAAAGCTTAAAATTTTTCCTAAATACATCTATTTGACACCTTGAAATCTTCTTTTAGATCTGACAGTTAACAATTGGCATCAAATTGGCCCTTTTTTCCAACAACTCTGTGTTTGTCAGGCATTGCATCTGTCTGCTGATTTAATTTTAGCTCCAATTGTCAGTCAGAGCCAGTGCTGTGGCTCTCCCCAGCTGTTGGTTACATAATGTCAGATGAGGAGCACCACAGTCTGCTGAGGAGGAAGAATAACTTAAATTGTAACAGATAATGTAGTAAATGAGGCTGCATTAAATGTAAAATATGTGGAGGTTTCACTTCCACTTTGCTGGGATGATGTAAGTAATCCAGAAATAGGTCTGAGAGAGGGATGCGGGGTAACCTACATTTACACGAAGAGTATAAAGGCAAGCTTCCTGGAGGAGAGGAATCTGACATCATATACGTAGACAAAAATAGCCATATAATATGTTTCACTCATTCTTTCGCATGCACGTCCTATTTCCATAATCCTTATTATGTGCACCGCAATACTATTAAAAGATCAGGCTGGCTTTTTCAAGGAGCTAAGGGGAATTTGATGGTTCATTAGATTCTACAGCTGTGTTTTAATGAAATGAATAGAAATGTCTTCACTGACATACTTAAACCAACTAGTTAAGTTCTTTCGTTCAGCTGGAAAAGAATATAAAATGACCAAATAAATGTAAAGGTGAAGCATGCCCCTTTCAGCTGAAGAAGCAGGTGGTCTTGCTTTATTTTTAATATGCACTGCTGCTTTATTCTGCAGCCTGTGCAGGCTGTGCTCCGGCTGTGAGGGCTTTGATCCAACACTTTCAGAAAATCACTGTCATGCAAATGAATAACAAGTATTAACTTTTCACCAATATCTTTTAGGGAGGCTTTGTAACATATGTTTGTTTGTTTTTTTTCAAATAAAAAAAAATAGGTTTTGAATTTGAGTTTCTACTCTTTATCCCATTATGTGTAAAGCACACAAAGGCTTTCTGGAATGCAGTAAGTTGTGTATTTGTAGTTATGGAGATTATTTTGGGCTGCATTTGCAGAAAGATAAATATCAGCTTATTTTATAAATAACACAATCATGTTTTATAAGGTGTTAATAACTGGAGACACAGAGATAAATTAACTCCTGGCCAGAATTGGATCAGCTTTAGCTTGTTTGGCCCTAATAGGTAGAGATAGGCTGGTAAAGAATACAATACTTGAAGATATATATTTTCCTATTAATTGCAACGTTCATATGAACTGACAGTAGGATCTGATGTTAACAATCTTCAGTGTAGATGCTATTAATGACTGATTCAGACTTAAAGTTAAAATGTGTAGAGAATTGAAATGAAGTCATCTCATCAGAGGTGAGATAAACACTATTGTTTCCAATGACTTGAGAAATTTCTGCATTTCATTCAGGCTGGAAGAAAGAATGAAAGAGCATAAGATTTAAGGTAGGGAACAGGAAGGCTACAGTAAATGGATTACAGCTCTGCTCGCTCCTTTGAGCTGTCGGTTACTTTCTGTTTTTGAACATGCTGGACACTGAAATGTCAAGACTTTTAAAAAAATCTAAGATATAGGTAAAGGTCTATATTCTCTAGACTTGGTGAAACTGGCCACACCAATCATTCAAATTGTTAAAATGCTTAAATTTCAAAAAAGTCAATCATTTTTGGTTTAAATTAAAAGTGAAACCTTGTATTTTGTTATTGCTCTTTCGCATTCACAATATATGGAATTTGCTTACAATATAGATTGTTATGCTTTTAGGAGAGTTTGTGTGTCAGTCTGTCCGTCTGTCTGTGGACAGGATAACTTGAAAAGTTATGGATGGATTTTAATGAAATTTTTATCAGATGTGTCCCTCCTGCCAAGAACAATTCATTACTTTTTTGTGATCATCCAGATTATAATCTGGATACAGGATTTCTTAAAAAGATTCTCTACCATTGTGAGAAAAGGATATTTGATGGAACTAAACCAGAGGGTGGCAGCGGTGACTATTGACAGCCTCAGAATCGAACTCAGAAAGTATTTTACAGAAGACAAAAACACAACATCAGGGAACATTGATGGTGTGTTAGCAGGATGAATTGAAACTTATGATCAGATTTTATGGACATGTTTTATATTTATATTTTGTAATCATCCAGATCATGTGCGTAGTTTAGCTATAGGTCTGGGCGAAATTTGCTGCTTGGCGGGGTTTCTTATTGAAATCTCATGCTGGAACACTATTTTAATGCTGATTCTTTATATTTGGTTCTTAAAGAGAAATTGAAACTGTCCAAAATCTTCATCAGTCAATGACAGCTTTTCAAAAAAAACACTGATCAGTCGGCTACAAATTCCAGATTGCTGCATTTTTATCAATAATTTCTTATTCATTCCTGTTTTTCGTTAAGGTAAAATACAATTAACTGTGTAAAATGATGATGTTTAAAGTCTAGCTTTCAAACTCTTTTGCTGAAACTTTTGGACATTGTTTATTTCGGTATATTCAGTTTTAATTCCATGAAATCTGACGGAGGCAATAATTCCATCACAAGGTCAAAACCACACCAGTTGAGTTAGATTACTGCATCGTCAGACATTTTCCCCTAAAATATCAATGTTATCCGTTATATATAATCAAATTTCTCTGTACTGCTCTGCTTAAGGGGAATTGAAGCAGCAGGCTTCAGGAAGGTGGGACTGCATTCTAAGAACATTCATGGACTGAAGGGATGGCTATGAATAACAGAGATCAAAGATAAATAATCTGTGAAGGTTTGAGGAAAGACTTTCCCCAGAGGGCATATTGTATAATACAAAACTCAATGAAAGCCTGAAAGCTGAACCATTTATTATAATGGTAATATATAAGCCTCTCTTAAGATTAAAACCTCAAAATCATATTTCCTTTCATGTGTGAAACCAAAAATTTCCTCCACTTAAATCCAGAAGTAGCAAAATTAACTTAAAGATTATGCATGGTGTTCATTTTTCCATTACCAGAGATCAGTGTTTTTCTGTCTTTAACTCTTAAATAATACAAAACTGCTGCAGAAGTGAAGCTGCTTCGAAGATAACTACTCTGTTTCTTGGGGAACTGGATTTTGGACATAAGAGGGCCAGCTGATGCTGCAGGTACTTCAGGCACACAGCAGAACATTTGGTATTAAATTACCATCTGTCAGAGGATATTTCTCTATTTAAACATGCTAAGTAAATTCAGTGCTTTGCAAAAGTCTTTTTTTTTGTCAATTTTAACCTTATAGACTAACAGTAAGTATTTGGTGATATATATATATATATATATATATATATATATATATATATATATATATATATATATA
>NW_015150820.1:407147-408972 GCF_000732505.1 Cyprinodon variegatus
ATAGATAGATATTGGGAATTTCTGGATCTTAACATTATAAAGGACTATTAAAGCTTAAAGACTGGAGCAGAGGATCGGTTTCCCTCAACAGAAAATCAGGATTCCAATAAAATGCTGTAAATAAAAACATATTAATCAGTTAGGCCAGTCAAAGTTAAAACCTCAATCTGATTGGGAGTCTTTGGCAACATTAGTGTCCAAAAGCTGTCCAGTTAACTATGTACTCAGGGACATAATTTAAAGAAAAACAAGCCATTAAAGGAGACTGTCCTAGAATAAAAACTATATTAAAAAAATCTAATCTTATGTTCTAATGTAAAACTCTGAAAGCTTTTAAAGGGAATAAGTAATTTTCAAGCACACTAAAGTCATTAATGATCTATTTTGTTCTTGCAGCCATGAAGCTGTGACGCTGCAGGAGGCAGCCAAAGTCGACATGATGGAGGAGGCTGCCAGTCAACTGGAGAGGGACCATGTGCACAGTGTCTATGACAAGATCGCTCCATATTTCAACGACAGCCGCTACAAAGCCTGGCCAAAAGTGCGACAGTTCCTGCTGGACCTGCCTCCAGGGAGCATCGTAGCTGACATTGGTGGGTGTCACCTTCAGCCCTTATTCCTTGGACACGTGGAGAAATATAACTATTAACAAAACAATATTCATTTTAAACCTTATGCAATATAAACCAATGTCTACCATATTAGTCATAAGATTTTGTTTACATTGTTTATAGGTTGTGGCAATGGCAAATACCTCCACATCAACAAAGAAGTGTTCAAGCTGGGCTGTGATGTTTGTCGCCCCCTGGTGGACTTTGCTTGGAGCCAAGGACATGAGGTCCAGATGTGCGACGGGCTGTGCTTGCCTTACAGAGACGGCTGCTTTGATGCAGTGCTCTCTATAGCAGGTAATAGGCACACACATGCACAGTTAAAGATGGCTGATGCTGTTGATTACTCCCTTCATATGAATGAGCTTAACATCTGCAGCTGCCATTTGGTGTATATTCCATTACCTCGTATAATGATAAACATCAGTTTACAGCACCATGTGTTACCAAGTCAACAGTGGGAAATAATTCATGTATCCTTAAACAACTGGGGAGCAGTCAACAACAAAGTAACAGTCTGTTCTCTCTGCAAGCTTTGTTTTTTAACAAGATCTGATGCATAACGGTCAAATAATATGCCCCTTGAACTTGTTTCTGTATGTTGTATTTACAACCACAGCACTGAACATATTATATTGTGATTTTCTATTAAAGATTCAAAATTACAAAAACTGAAAGCAGTATTTCTATTTAATAGAATTTGTTCTAATGCTATAAAATAAAAACCACCGTTCATCATCATCTATATATGAAAAGACTGTTACAACAAACACCTCCCTAGACCTGCCCGATGTAGAACTAAACAGTTTTCAAATATATAAATATAATAAAGACTTGCTTGCCGTTTCTGCAAAGAATCTTAATATGAGAACGACAATAATAATGCTTTCTTTTTGTTCGTGTTGTTTTCTTTTTTTAGGCGGGGTGTCAGTTGAGTATAGCTAAAAAGCCTGAAAGCAATTGTTGTTTTTTATGCTACAAAGGAATCATTTGGTCTGAGCAAAATTCAGAATTAGATGGACCGAGTCAAAAAAAAAAAAGTACAACAGTAAATACAACTGAGGTCTGGTGGCGAGACTACATCTTTGGATACTCTGATTTTGAAGACAAAATTTGGTTGTTTAGAAATTGTTATATGAGGGATAGTTTCAAAGGCATGCTACTTATAGAATGAATGTGGAAAAGCAAGGGTCATCTTCTTTCACTTTATATTA
>NW_015150820.1:409441-436599 GCF_000732505.1 Cyprinodon variegatus
GTTAGGGATATGTTTTGAAAAAATACTCTTTGTTTTTGCACATTTAGGGATATATCCTGTAAAATGCTCTTTGTTTTTGCATAGTTAAGGAATATATTCTGAAAAATATTCTCTTTTCACAGTTAGGGATATGTTTTGAAAAAATACTCTTTGTTTTTGCACAGTCATCCATCATTTTTCCACCAAAGAGCGTCGCATTCGGGCAATAAAGGAGATGGCTCGCACTCTGCGGGTTGGAGGACGCATCATGATCTACGTGTGGGCCATGGAGCAGAAACGGAGGAAATTTGAAAAACAAGACATCTTCGTTCCCTGGAACCCCAACCCTCATTTGACTTCCGGCTTCAACAGAGAAGATGCCAAACCCAGAAGACGAGCCACAGCACAGAGTGTGAGTGAAATTCTAGACAGCACTGAAAATTACAGGAAGGTTAGAAGCACGTCCTCTGTGGCAGACGAAGATGTGACCCAGCCGTTGCCGCAGAAGAAGACGCAGAAACTGTGGTTCTTCTCCAGGTCTCTGGATTCGGTGTTTGACTTTGGAAGCCTAGCTATCTCCTGGCCATCATCCAGAGACCTGAGGCATTTAGTATCACCCGCAGATGAAAATGAGGGGAGTAAGACCAACCAGCGAGCGAGAGGACGAAGCCTCATCAAGCAGGTCTCAAGTTTTTTTTCCCCTCCATCTGCAATCGGATCAGAGGAGGATGTTTTTGACTCAGACATGGACCCACACAAAGGTCAGACTGATCCAGGAGGCCCCAGTAACCCAACCTACAGTAATGGCAGAGAAAATAAAAGCATCTCAATATCATTGGCTCCAGAGTGTGGCTCACTAGCTCTGCCAGATCTTATTTCCTTCCAGCGGGAGGATATGAAGGAGTGTGAAGATCAAAGCATCAAGGAGACCATAGAAACACAGCAACACGAAGGGACACAGAGTCCTGAGGGGAGCGAGGAGCAGGTGGAAGGTTCCTGTCTGAGGTACTATCATGTCTTTAGAGACGGAGAGCTGGCAGAGCTCATAGAGCATCACGTTGAAGAGCTCCATGTGATCCACAGCTACTTTGACCATGCCAACTGGTGTGTGGTGGCAGAGAAGGTTCAGTTATGGAAAATCTGATTTTAAATCAGGGTGATTAGCCCAACTTTTTAGCACTGTACCACTTGCATCAACACTGAAACTTTTAGGGAATAAAATGTCTGTAAATGTGCAGCTGTAGCTTCCATCAGGCCTCTGACACTCTGCTGAACTTCTCTACTGAGAAAGGTATGATTTTACAATTTTATTAGCACTGATTAAGATACAGGCATAATACAAATCCTTTTTTTAAAGTAGGTATTCTGTATAAAGGCAAGAGGGTGGAAATGGGGCTCTTGTGTCCCACCTTTAATTTTTCTATTTATTTAATTGCTTTTAAAAAAGGACTTTTTTAAAGGGAGATGATGATGGTTGCATAATTTTCCATTTTTAAGGGGGAAATTGAAAGCAACATAAGACAGATTGACAGTATAAATTTCCATTGCTTTTGGTTTTTGGTTTATTTCTGTGGTGATATTTTAATGTATTTTTTTATTTGAATACTGGGTTATTACCTCCTAGTATGTAGAGCTAAACGAACAGCAGGCATCCATAACTGTTCTATGTTAGATGTCTCATAAAGACTCATACAGTTCCTTACAAAAGTATTAATATTCCTTCAAAATGTTTTCATCTTTATAAGTGAAAACCACAGACTTTGATGTGTTCTATTTTGGATTTTTGTGTGATGGTAGTACCTAATCCTAAAGCAATAGAGATATGATGCTAAGTTTATTTTTATTTAAAAAAATCCCAAAAAACAAAAAAAAATCTGGCAAACCCACAACATGATTCTACATGATTTCAGAGTGAAAATATAAGCCAATCTTCATCATTTTAATTTAAAAATGTGCTACTGTGTTTGTCTGTTATTAAATCATACATAAATTATATTGAACTTTGGGGTATGAATACTTTTGAAAGAAACTGTAAGTCATTTATTTTCCAGTTAGTGCTCTGAACTGTTTAGAAGGTCTTCTAAAATCCTGGTGTTTCTTGTGTTAGATGCTAATATCAGAAACAGCTGCATAATGTCTCATAACGAGCTGAAAATTTCAGCAAATAAACTGCCTCATTAACTGTGAATGAAACATTGCACTGTACCACTACCATGTCACTGCTTCATGTCAATACATGGCATGAAAAAAGTGACACTTAAATGTTTAAATGCTTATATTTTGTCATTGTGCCAAGAAGAATGCATTTCTTTTTAATAAAAGTGTGTGTGGATCAATGTAGTATGGGTACTTTATCATTCTTAATGTCTTTGCTCTTATTCAGTTATTTTGCTCATAATTATGTTGCAGTCATTAAGTATTTATCAGAGCGCATAAAAGACAATTTCTCATGAATATTTTTGTCAGGAATCCAAAGGCATCCAACAAGACATCGTATTAGTACCCCTGCTTTTTCAGTTTGAATATTTGTGCTATTTAGATCTGATATGATCAGTATTAAAAAATATCTGATTCCAGATTAGCATTTCCCTTATTTGGTACATTTAACACAATTTAAGATTAATTTAGATCCATATAATATGTTTATATTGTTTTTTTTATTTTTTTTTGATTACACACTCCATTTGAACATACATTACCAATACCTAAAGAGATTAGATGTATTCAATCACTGTTTTTTTTTTTTTCTTGGTGTTAAGCTTTCTAAGCTGCTGCTAAAGCATTGCATGCTAGTAGACATTCTGACTTGAAACTTTCTATATAGATCTCCCCTTTGTCTGTTCTCTTATTCTACATGCCAGTGAATAGCAATGCACACAGATGAGGGATATCTGTTCACATAATCAGAGCAGAACAGTGACACAATCACTTTACAAAATATACAAAAAGACCAGAGACTGCATTTGTTTTTTACTTGTATAAGTAAAGGATAATAATAAATGAATAAGTCTAAGAGGTTAATGAGTTACAGTAGCACAGTCAGAACTGAAGTAATACCACCATTTCTGTGCAGTTACTGTTTTGAAACTTACAATTTTTCTCTTTTTTTTTTCTTTTTTGGTTCTCACTCTGCTGTGTCTATGGCCTAAAAAGTGTGAAATGGAAATGAGAATTTCCCCGCATATTCGACTGCTAAGGAATTCAAATGAAGCAATAAAGATGCTACTGAAGAGCCGAGTTTAAGGATTCTGACTTAATGACTTTCGCCTCAGGCATCGAGGTTCCATTTGTGTGTCCTTCCTGATACTTAGCCAGCATTCATTTAGCTACTGGACCATTTAATGAGCATTAGAAATGCTTTCAACTTTTTGGGTCACGACTCCTCTGGAATATCAGATACTGTAAATATCTCTCAAAAAATCAAGTTTGATAAGCATCAAAACATCTTTACCATTAATACCATATTCTAGCTATTTTTTGTTGTTTTTTTCCCAATTATGTGGCTTTGGCCCCGTAAGGGCCTTGATGACAGGCAAGGAGACATGCAGCAAAGGTCTGCGGGTCTGGATTGTGAGGCTTCTCTGCTACAATCCCACCTTGGTCCCTCTTTTTAAAATGTTTATAAGAATGGGGAATCTACGTTTTATTGAATTAGACCTTTTAAGACATTTCTTAATTTAAGACTATTACATAAGAAGCATATATAAAGACTGTCCACAAGTCAAAAAAGCTTTAGTGGAAGTAGAGCATCAGTTTACTGAATTCTGCAATTTTTCCCAAGACTTTTTTTTTATACAATATCAGCTGTTATATGAGAAATCTTTTTATGTTTGCAGCAATGTGTTTAATTAAAAAGAAAAGTAAAATTTCAGCCACAGGGGGACGACTTTATTGAAAGTCCACAATAGTGAAAAGACACATTTAATCCATTACAAAGTTGTTGTTTTTTCCAAAACGTCACAGTTTAAAAGGTCTTTGACACGGTTTCACATTCCACATTCCCTCCAAACCTGAAAGAGTGAGAACAAAAAAATACAATAACCACTCATTTTATCTGCAAAAATGATTCTTTCTTAAAACAGCTGATAGTTTTTCACCTCAGAAGCTGCTCTGTGGACAATGGAGTGTCTGAGGGCCAGTTTGTCGATGTCTCTAGAGTATCCTCCGCCAATAACGGTAGCGACAGGAACACCTGCGCTCACCGCAGTCTTCATCACATAAAGATCCCTCTGGTACAGCCCTGGAAGAAACTGTTATCAGTACGGCTCTTGGAGATCATCTGGTGACCAAACTCAGGTATGACGATCTTTAAAGGGTTCAAAAACTCTAAAATCTTTCCGATGAGTGGAGCACACACTTGAACGCGCCAAAAAGTTGCTCTAACAAAAACACTATTGAGTGTGAAAATCATAACTGCAGGGTGAAAACCAAAGCAAACCTGTTTTAGATCTAACTGATGGACTTGAAAATGCGATCAGAGGAAACACAAAACATTTGTACTTTGCTGTTTAATGTTCCTACAGATCGGTGGAGCAGCCGATAGCAGAACATATACTGCAGCAAAGCTGCTCAATTCTAATGCTTATGGAAATCTCTAGAATGAGGGTTCGTATTCTTTATGGAATACAGAGAAACAGGTTGGCAGCTAACAATGCTAACTTACCAACATAAGATGCTAAAGGTGACCTTTGGAAATCTTTTGTTTGTTTTAAATGAGTCAAATCCTGTTTGACAGCAGCTGTTCTCTCATATGGTGGGAATCTGCTTCTGTTCCAACAATAAATAATTAATTAATTACCTCTCATGGCAGGATGGTATAGATAAAATAATTTGAACACTGTTTCTATATCTTGTAATACTAATACAAAAACAGCCCCGAAAAGAAATATTGAGCTCTACTTATCAAAGTAAGCTAAGAAACCTGTTGGTTCAGGCTTTTTTTGCATTTAGCACATCAGAGGATTTTTCTATTGCAGTGAATTGGCATTTGCAGCTGTTTATATGTAGAAGTTAGTGCCAGGTCAGCGTCTGTCCACAGAGCTTATGGGGCTATTATTAAAGCTAATGGGTTTTATTACCCATATTAGCAAAAATCAAGAAAAGGATCAACTGCTTCAAAACAATTGCGACACTAAAACGACCATAACTTTTGCAATGTATAATGTGTAATTACTATTTTACACCCAGTGCAATAACTATATATATATATATAAATAATTTTTACTCATGTAAACACCCTGTGCAACAACCCTGTGTAATACTCATAATATAAAAAAAAAAATACATAAAGTCAATCAATTGGCTTATAAGATGTGAGGCTACCTGAGATGATTTGCAACATCTCATCTTCTGATGCCCAAAACATTTTATTGCTGAGATGTAGAAAATTGGCTTATGTCTTTTGTGTTCTTCTGGAACATTTCAGGAGTGTGTAAAGGTATCTGAATGAAAGCGAGAAGAAAAACGTACCTTGGTCTGTTAGACGGAGTCTTCCGAGTTCATCTTCCCAATGCGGATCAACACCGGCGTCATACAGAACCAAGTCTGGACGAAAAGTCTGCAGCAGCCAGGGAAGGTGGTCTGCAACTGTTGATGACAGAATCAGAAATATGGTTTATTTAAACCATTAATAATTAAAATCAATACTGTATTTTAAAGTTAAAATATTTCTCTGCTTTTTAGTACAAGTTCACATTTTACATCACCACATAAACTTGCTGTAGAATTTAAGATACATAATTATGGTGTTTGTGAACTTGCCTGTGGAGAGATAGTCCTTATCCTCCATCCCATCGTCCACACTGATATCCAGGTCACTCTGTTGTTTGCGGATGGGAAAATTTTTCCCACAGTGCACCGAAAACGTAAATACGGAAGGCTCTTCTTTGAATATAAAGGCAGTGCCGTCACCCTGCAGGGCAAAAAACATAGAGGTTAGGGAAAAGTTAATGCTATAAAATGAAACTTAATGGTGGTATCGATGCAAAAAGGACTTAAACTCCACCTGATGCACATCCAAATCCACGATTAGAACTTTCCTTTTCCTTGGTGAACTGTCATTGATGTATTTGGCTGCTACTGCTAAGTCATTGAGGAGACAAAACCCTGAGCCGTAGCTGGGAAAAGCATGATGGGTTCCCCCTGCCGTACTGCATGCCAGACCCCTCTGCAGAGCAACTTCAGCAGCAAGAACAGTCCCACCTATCAGGAGACTCAGTGTGGTTAAGAGCATCTCTATAAAATATATGTAAGTAGTTGGGTCTTCTGCACAAACTTTGTACTTCTTACCCGTTTCATATCGACACCTCTGCACGATGCCCTCGCTCCAGGGGAATCCTGTCCTTCGCTGTTCTTGCTCATTTATTCTCCCATTTAAAAAGTTGTTCAGGTAATCCTCAGAGTGCACACCGCTGAGCAAATCCTTCGATGCAATCTCTGGAATCCACACCTACTGTGGAGGACGGAGATGCAAATGAACAGAAAATTTCCCTATTTTTCCAATTCTGATTTTTATATCCCTTGAGCACTACCTTGTGTTAGCTCTACTAAAATCTGTAAAAACTCAAGGCATGTGAACTTTTGCGAAGTATTGCTGTTATGTCAACTGTTACAGCTGCTTTTTGTATCTCTGCTTCCGTCTCCTTTAACCCCAGTCGGCCTCGGCAAACATCATTTTTTTATTGTCATTACTTACCTACTTTTATCAATAATCATTCTGCATAAAATTGATATTTACAAGTACAAATATCTACATACATTAATTATTTAATATGTTTTTATTAAAATAGTTATTTATCCATGATTTCACTGAACACTCCTAGATGACTTGCAGAGACACATAATTTTCTCTTTACCCCATATAACACAAAATCTAGTTCTGAATCTTTAAAGTTAGTATATTGATGTTCATAATTAACCACAGTGTTTTTATTGTGAAGAAATTATACATGAAAAAATAGTGAGTAATATATGAAAAATTGAAATGAATATTCCACTTGAGAGTTTTACTGCTGCCACCATCTGTATTAGAAGGGAAAAAAATTGTAGGGGTGGCCACAGATTGGCAAAGGGTGGCCATGGCCCCCCATCTAGCTCCGCCCCTGTGTATGATAAACATTAAAAGAGTTCATAAAAGATTTAATGTGGCCCTATACCAGTTTTTTATGTGTGTTATTCTATAGGCTTCCTGTTCCTTACAGGAAACTTTTCACTCTAAACTCAAACAGATGCACTATAAATAGTTAGGTACAATAAATAAGCATGAAAATTGGTGAGAAAAGCAGCCAGTCCCTTAGCAAAAAGTAGTATACTTGAAGTAAATTCTATTAAGAATACTTAAGTATAAGTTTAGAAAGTATACCCGAACAATGTACTTTTAGTGTACTTGAAGTATGGGACATTTAAGTTTACTAAAGTATACTTAAAGTATACTTTAGTAAGCAGTAGTATAGTCAAGTACACTTGACTATACTATTGTTAAGTATATGAAATATAGTTTAGAATAAGTAAACTCTAAGTGCACTGCCTGATTTTAAGTATGAAATTAGTGCACTTTTAGTACATTTGAATAAACTACTTTTTGCTAAGGGGTGATAAAGACCTTTATAAAGCCTGGACACCTGCATGTTAAGAATAAATTAACAAAAATTAGTTTTCCTTGTAAAAAAAGAAAAAAAAGAAGAGAGAGTTTTGTGGATGATTATAATAATAGTAATTATTATTATTGTTGTCACCTGTTCCTCTGTGATGACTTGGTCTTGCAGTAAAAAGTGTAAAACTCTTGGGAACTTTGCCATTGGGAACCTGTGGTTAGAGGGAAGCTCGCACACATACTTGCTGTGATGAATTACAGGCAGTGCGCTGGATTCGGATCTGATCTGAGGGGCAGACAGCAGTTAGACTTATAGGCTGGAACAGAAACATAACTCTTGCTTCACTGTTTTTGCAACAATCTGTAAATTATTCAATCAAATCTTTGGTTCTTACGAGCTCCGCGTGGAAAAATCTACCAGAGAAGAGAGCGACTCCAAAAAGCCCTCCGATTCTATTGCGACGTGTTTGGGAAAATATTATCTTCATGCAGGTCATTTCTGATCGTGAATAAAAGACACTTACCTAACAAGGCATTTTTCTTCTTCTTCTTTTGTTATGGCGGTTGGCAAGCAACTTATTGATGCACATTACCGCCATCTACCGGTATGGAGTGTGGATAATTCTCCCACAAAAGAAAAAATAATAATAATAAATAAATAAATGAAATAAAATAAAAAAGATGATTTTTTTTCTATTTACTGTTCTTAAGGTATCTTTCTCGCTGCAGCCATCTTAAGCCACGGAGTATAAATAACCCTATAGCTTTGTGTTGTGATGCTTTGTCGCCCTCTACTGTCTATTATTCATCACTACAGAAGCCGTTCAGTATTACATTTATAGACGCATTTTTTTCACGTATTAAAAATGTTTTGGTTTAGGTGTAGAGTTCCCCAAAATTATGCTTAAAAGCATTGTTTCATTATACTTTGCTTAAGTAAAAATCAGAGGTAGCCATATATGAAATAACTCGAGTATTTGGTGACAAGGAGTACTGTGTAAACAATGGTATTTGAATAAATGTTACAAAGCTGTTAAGTATATGAAATTCTGTGCAAATTGTGAAATTTAAAAGATTGAGGTTTAAAAAGGGATCAATACAAATAACTAATATAATTACGAAAAACTTTTCAAAATGAAATGGCCTCAACATGAACCTGATGAAACCCATATTTACAGTTTGTAATGTAAATATGTAAAGTACCTCCAGTGACAGTTCATACTGTTTACTCTGTAGTTAGTAGACATCCAGTTGCACGGCAGGCTAAGCGGGTAGAAGTAATATTAATAAAAAAAATCTAATCTTGTCTAGAAACATAACTATTAATTTTTTTAAAAACTTTATTATGTGTGTCTGGCACATATTTGTTTAAAACAATCTGGTTATTCATTATTGAACCTAGGCTGAAAGCGTAGGTGAAAATATTAAGAGCAGCAATGTCATGATCACTGCTCTAGTAGCTGGTCTAATTGCTCATTTCTTTCACCTGTCTAACTCTGCCCGGTTTCCAATTACCACTCATCTAATCCACCTGCTCCTGCTTCTTTATATACGACATAGTCCCAACTATTGGGGACAGATCATTAAGGTTAACATCATTGCTGAGTCTCTAGTTCATGTCCTCGTTCTCAGAGGCCAGTGATGAGAGAGGTTTTTAGTTTTGTCTTAGAGTTCCTGATCATGTCCTGTCTCTTATCCACTGAGTGTGCCCTGTTCCTGTTTTGACTCGGTGTAAGGAGGTAGTTTTAAAGTAGTATAGCTTTGCCCTGATATCACGCCTTGTTCTGCCTCTCAACTACTGAGCGTGTCTGTTCCCATCTGAACGTTCTGCATGAACTCTCTCATGGGCTCTTGAAATCCTGAACCTGCCTGAATGATCTATGGATTCCTGGAACCTTGGATCTGTCTGTTCCTGTTCTGATTCGATCCCTGACCTGTCTTGGACTCATGCATGTTCTCTGGGGTTGCAGCATGGGACACTCTTTGCGGCTGCAGCCGCATTTTCTTGGCAGCCCACCGGCTGGATCCTTCCTTGTTAAATGGAGATGGACTGAACTGTTAAACCAGGTAAGTGACTCACATGGATAATCATCTTCCAGAGTTGTCAGTTATGGTTGGTGCCCAGTCGCAGCCTCTTCTACCACGCGCCCACAGCCAGCTCCACTTCTGTATATTTTCAATAAACGTTTTGAATTATTCCACTGTCCGGCCTTGAATTCTGGGTCCTCTGTCCTGCCTTCCGAAAAGCAATGCTGTGTTTCAATATTACTAAAGGAAGAATAAAAAGTATGATGCGGTCCTCAAATAAGTTTTTCATGATAGTTATGTAACTGAATAATGTAATTAAAACCTAACAGCCTCTGGATTTAAGTTGATAGGTTTGAGGTTTTTTTTTTGCCTAATTAAGATAATTCCCTGGTTTATTCTAGTTTAATAAAGAAGTCAAATATTTTACTGCTAATATTAATTAAATTGCTTTTCTGTGGGGAGCCGACAAGTGCAAAACAAATTTGCCAATAGCTGAAGTATCTCAAGTGGTACAAAGAAAGATAAGGAATAAAAAACGCCCAACTGAATCCTATTTGCAGAACATCTACTGACTATTTAAGAAATGTTTTGAATGAAAAACAGCACAACAGTGTAGATATTAAATAACTTCAGAACATTGTCTTAACAGTACATGTACTACATTTTATTCAGGAGTATATAAGTAAAGAGGGGGTTAGATACAAATGCACAAAAAACTTCCACTCTGTTTTTTTTTTTTCTTAACAGAAAACCCTTTTTTCTAATTTATTTTTTTTTCCTTGTCTTTCACTATCATGTTCATTTATTTGGTCTATCGTATGATTAGTTTGTGAGAACATGCAAACTCCATGAAAAAAGACCCTGGAATCAAACCCAGGACTTTCTTGCTGCAAGGCAGCAGTGCTACAAACTGTGCCACCATGCAGCTCTTACCTTTACTTATACATTTTTGATTTGTCTTTTGAGGGCCAGCAAATCTCTGTGTTTTTGTTCCTCAGGTATTTGTCTATTCTCTGTCATCCTGTGTGCTGAGACCGCCTGCTCAGGTCCCTGGTTCATATCAGATGGGAACTCATGCAGTGTAGATAAGATAAACTGTACAGGCTTCATTGCTTTCACTTTGAGTCCATTTTAAATTCCTCTTTCCTATGATGATTCATATGCAGAGTGATTTCAATAAAGCCAGACAGAGTTAAAGACTTCTATGGAAATTAGTTACATTGATTATTCGATTAAGTATTTCATACCCTGCTTTTGAGGCATGTAATCATAAAAGCTTGTTTTACACTCGGATTTCTCAGATTTCAAGCCGTGACAAATCGCTCATCCCTCTTGATGTATAGACACGTATGAAGAAACCTGTGCTTCCTTAAATTCACTGAGCTTCCTTTCTTATTTTTCTGTCTGTACCCAGAGTGTCTCTGCCTTCATGACCTTGCAGTTCAGCATCCACTTTAATAAAGATGAAAGATGCTGTTAAGTAATCGAGTACTAAAATCTCATGAAACACCAAAGCATGATTCTTGCTTTTGTGTCTGGGTTCACTTCTCCTTCCCCCTGTTTTACGTTGCAGGCAGGTAGCTCAAGGCACTGTCTGGCTTACTGTCGTCTCCGGGGATCTTCTGTGTGTGTGTGTGTGTGGGTCTGATGAGCTTGGCAGAGCGGGATTAGCTTAACCCCCACTGGGGGAAAGCGTATGTACTCACAGTTAGATAAGAGAGCGGGAAAAAAAAAAGCAAGTGTGCTGGCCCCAGGTGCAGAGGAGAAATCTATGCATAATAGAGAAAGGAGATTAGAAAGCTAAATTCAATTACTGACTCCTGCTCTTTTAAAAGGCGTTTCAAATATAAAGAGAGATGAAGGAGGCAGCACTCGCTTCAAAAATAGAGGTTTCCAATTAATTTTGACACAGCAATTGTGCAGCTTTGAAGAAATGTTGAAGGTTATATTAATTTATCAACACCTAGGCTCTTTACTCTGCTCTTTGTTTTTTCCTGCAAATCCTCTTTTCCAATAAGTCCTGTGAACTTTGTCTTCATTAAAGATCTTGCTAAACATACTTTGTGCTCTTTAATTTTATATTCTTCCAGGGACAAAGGCTGACAGAATCTTAACAATCTAAAATGAGGTGCTCATTAAAGCAATCAAGCGGAAGGATTTTAGCTAAACAATACAATTTTGGAAATTACATTTTTATCTTAGGTTTCAAATCTAGCAAATTAAAGTGGATCAATTTTGTTCAGAAGGTTGCATTCACTCATGGAGTTTTGGTTTAAATCTTGCTTTAACTATTTTAGGAGAAGCCCTGATGTGTACTAGGGAGTTTTTTCTTTTTTATCAAAAAAGCTTTTTCTGTTGAGGTCATTTGGATTTAATTTATGGGGGCCGCTGACATTTTTTGTCACTTTGACTTTGACACAGGGAGCCCTTTTTGATCTACATCCTCTCAGTTAATGGTAATAAAAAAATGTGGACAGTGACTCAAACGTTTCATGTTTCAAATTCATGATACACTTGAGATTGCGGTTCCACAAATGCTTTGATTGTTTATGACAGCTTGATTCTGACAAAATTTGGTGTTCCAAATACTCAGCGATCCTGACAGCAAAACATATTTTAAAACATATAAAGCTTACTAACATGAAGCTTCTGACTGGTGCCTGTTTCCAGCAATACATTCAAGAGAGGTGGGGTAAACCTAGGAGGAGCTGTCAGTCTGCCAAATTGTGCAAAAAAAGATTCAAAATAAACTCTGGCCGCAAAAAATTTGCTTCATA
The DNA here is from genome assembly GCF_000732505.1 of Cyprinodon variegatus. Taxonomy (NCBI): domain Eukaryota; kingdom Metazoa; phylum Chordata; class Actinopteri; order Cyprinodontiformes; family Cyprinodontidae; genus Cyprinodon; species Cyprinodon variegatus. The sequence goes on from NW_015150820.1 coordinate 421,817, forward strand.
TTTTTTTTTTTACATTTTAATCTGTAAAATAAAACATAAAAAAACTTTAGTGTATTAGGATCAGAGTTGTGTTCTGTAGATTGCTTTAGGGCAGCTGTTTGTAAAGCAGCGCTGCATCTCATTCACTGCCATCACAACAAAGAAGCTGACAGCTGTTGAGTGTTGATCTAATATTATTTCTTTTCAGTATATAAAATAAATCAGCTTTATTTATTTTTTATTGGTTCTTCAAAGCTGCGCCCCTCCAACCCAACAAAACCTGTCATTTCATACATCCCATTGAAGGCTGTAAAAGCTAATGAAGTCTGTGTATTTGTCTTGTATCATGTATCTTATACACAGGATTGATTTTTATCTAAAATGCACACTGTGTATTTAACCACATGAATAGCTGTGTCACTTCTAAATAATACCGCCAAGCTGGCAGGTATTTTCATGCTCCAGAAAGCAGCATGTTTGCCGTCTCAGTGCAGAATGGTATTGGGTGGTGTAATGTTTGCTTCAGACATTGAATTTGATCATACCTGTCAATTACACAACATCACAATCTCAACGTCAAGCCCACAAACCCCTCAGTCGTCCTCACCCTCCACCTCACGGCACTGAGCGGAAGGAATTTGCGAGGCCTGGCAGAGCATGTTGCAGCAGGTAAGGACAGGGGCTGTTGTTGGAGGGAATTAATATGTAGCTGCTCTTGGTGTGTGACTGTGACTGCCTCATTCCTCAGAGGCAATCCCTCAGTCACATTGATTTTTTTTTTCTCCCTCACGTCTCTTTCCTCCTATAAGAAGAGACAAACAAGAGAGTCAGACTGTGTGCGCTACCCTGTAATTTCCACTCACTGTAGATGGTGTTTACATCTCTTCATTCATGAGCGCTGGAAATTATATCCTCTTTACTCTCTGTTATCCCTCATTGTTTGCGAATATCTGACAGATTACTTTGCCCTATTGTATCTCTGTCATGGGCTGTCAAGAGGGATGAGACACCCTTGTGTTAAATGATGCTGTAACCACTTCTTCCTCTAGAGGGGTTTTTATTAAATACTTTAAAATAATTCAGACAGATACAGTAAATGCTTCCAACAAAGCCATGCAGTTCAACTTTGAAAATCTACAGCAGCATGTCTGATTACATGATGATTTGTGCTCATGTTGTTCTTTCTAGAGTAACTTGTTCCTAAATATTACCATGGAAATCCTTCTAATTTTTTTTTTACTTTTATGAAAATTTCTGCAGCAAACATAATCCTGTGCTTTTTACCAAATTAGCAAAGCAGAGGGCCTTGTGCTGGCTGCCACATGTGCCAATTCTAATAGGTTTTCAAGAAATACACAATTATAATACTACTCTGCAGAGGTGAGGGATCTGGAGCCAACAAGTCATTTCTTTTATATTTGTTCTAACCAGCCACTGAACCAGGTGAGTCCCATCTGCAGAGTGGATCAACCCATGCAGATCCGACTTACTGGGTTCCATTGCTGAGCGGAACAAATGCATGACTTAGAAATGACTTGTTGACTTCAGATCCCCCATCTCTGCTACACTGTAGGCAAGACTAGTAATCATATTGTTTATTTATAACCCTTTTAAATAGGAAACAACTCAATGTTCTACTGCATTTTGCACCAAATTTATTTTGCATTGCACTGAAACCTTTCTATCTTAATGACCTTTTGCACCAATACTTTTAAACTGGTTTCATTTTATCCTACACTCTTTACATTCTGATCACTGCTGCACTTTATAAAATGGTAATGTTCATTTCATGTTGTAAGCTGTAAGCATCGTAATTTCAGTTTGTATACTCTCTGTGTATACAAAAGAACAAAGTTTGTCCAAGTCTATTTATAAATCTAAAAGTAATGAAGCTGTGTCTGTACCTATGTCCTGACATCACAATATATAAGGAAAGATTAAATGAAAATCAAAATCAGTAAGTAATGGAAAAGTTTTGATGCATCTAATGGATTTTTTAAAATAGTTTTCCTAGTTATTTGTTCAGAATCCATGTTAAGCAAAAAAAAAAAAATCATGAAATTTTGAAGATTTATATGAATATTTATAGTCTGGTAGTTTGATTTAAAGGCATTAAATAAGTCTCTTAACTTTAGCATATCACCTAGCTAGGGGATTTTAACGAGAATGTTTAACAATACATTTATGAAATAGTACTGATTGCATACTATCATTTGAATTTAGCACGTATTATGACATTAAGATATCAAACTGTGTGATTATGTTCAGTAAGAGTCCATAAATAAATGTTTAAAGCTGAACCCAGGATTATTTTACTGCTCAGTCTGAAAGAAACACAAAATGTGTTATCTTACACAAGCAATATCTGTGTGACGCCTGGGAAGCCGCTTTGCTAGAGATTGAAGCTACAGACAGAGGTGATAATTCATAACATCTGCCCAAGATCTGCGGCATGATGGAATCTGAAGGCGAGTCGAACAGCAACAGAGATGTTGAGTCAGACTGTGGAATTGCTGGAATGTTTTTTTGACGATGCTATAGTTTTGGATTGTATTTGACTGTTGCCACAGTTCTCTGTGCAGTTCACATTGCATAAGAGAACTGCATAAAACGGCATAAACAAACCTGTTAGAGCACAGCGTGAGGGGCTATCGGTCTATAAAAACAGGTCGATTTCTGTAATTGTTCCTGATGCACTGCGCCTAGATTAGAGTTTTTGGTTTTTGTTGCTTTAACAAACTGCTCTTGGTCCATGTAAAAATAACACACTCAAATGCTGGCAGGCAAACCTGGCACATGTTTCAGCAAAACACAGCTGGCTTCATTCACTTTAATCTCACTGTGCCATAGGAAGATCACAGATACTTTGTCTGTCTTGTCTTAACAGCTGTAGTTATACAGATTTTAATGCAAAGGGGGAGAGAAAAAAGCAACACAGAATGTAATTTTGTTCAGATGTAACTTTTACTCAAGTTCATAGAGGTATATTCGTCATTTTAAAGTATGCAGGACAAAACAATAGAGACCAAATACATTAATTAATACAAAGTAAAAAAGAATATGCACAAAAAACAACCTAAGAAATATATGCCTATAAAAGATTAGAACGAATTAGTTCAAGAATTAAGCAACGGGTAAAAAAATTGAAGATGTCTGCTTAAAGGAGAAACTGCCTATTATTCAGGTCCCATTATTCAGGTGTCAGAATGACACCTGAATAATGTCCTTTAACACAACTGTCAGCAAATTTCTATGGTTCTGGGGGTCCCAGCTTTGCACTCAGATACTATTATGAAACAATTATTATTTTTTTCAAATGTGTATAACCTTTTTGAAATCATAGGGTGATAAAAATGTTGTAAAAAGAGTTATACATTTTGAGCCTTTATGAAGATTGTTATTGGAACTGATGGGAAGGCTCTGTGAGATTTTAACGTGTTGAATGCGTTCGTCATGAGATCTATCAGTTTTCCAGCCTTAAAGTTAAGAAACCAGGAAATTATTGAAAGGAGAAAATAACATAACCTCCTTATATTAATTGTTTTTTTGTTTTTTTTTGTTGTTGTTTTTAACGAAGTAATTTAGAAAAAAACCTTCATTGATTTTGGACCTTGGTTATTCCCTTTTGGCCATATACTTTGCCAGTCTGCTCCCATACCGAAGCCTTGCTTTAAAATGAAATATTTTGAGCTGCTGCAAGAACCTATATTCTGCTAAATTTAACAAACTGCTTAGAACGGTCTCTAAAGGTACATTTCCGATACTGAAAGAATGAAGGAAGGTGAAGGATATATATTTAATCTATATATAAATGCATCAGCAATAGCGAAGAGGGCCGACACACTTATAGATGTTTAGTGACATCACTATGAATGATTAGTATATTTCCTTGTTTAAATGGAACACAAGAACCAAACTAATTCCACCGGTGGGGCAATAGAGGCAGAATTCTCATCTTCATCCTTGGCTTTATAGAACTTTGCTACAAGGTTTTTGTCAGGATGCAAAGATGAGGCAAGATACTAAATTCTAAAGGTATTTTCCATCATATTATCTGTCATAAAGCCCAGTTATATATGTTGTTGATAGAGCGGTTTAGTTGGAATCGCCATTTATGTCCAAAATGCAAACATTTGCCTGGGATTTGTGAAGAATTTGGTCATAAATCGTGTTCTACTTTATCAATGCACTAGAGAGAATGTAAAGGAAACCATCCCTCCCCATGAAGCATTCGCCATTAATTGGTGCAATGTTCTTTGCTTTGAAAACTTCACTTTTGACCCCGAACAGCATTGTGTTATTATTGGCAATATGCAAGCTGTTGCCGCCACCATGCTGGAAAGCACAGTGTTCATAGGTTTAAAGCATAAAAAGCTTTCTTGCCTCTGTTGACCCGAATAGCTCAAGTTCTTTCATGTTTAAAGATAAAACCTCCTCAGAATATATTTCCTTCCAGTAATTCCCATGTGAGAAGCAGCAGATTCAGTCTGATTAAACATGTATGATTTAGACTCGGGGTTTCTCTCTTTGCCATTGAAGTTTGATGTTGAACTTCATTATAGAGAGTCACACTATTGTTCCAGTAGCTTCTGGTTCCCAGTAAGCTTCTCGAAGGGACTTCAAAACATCCTAATTTTAACCCTTATAAATATTTAAGTATCATACCCAAAAGTACAGTTAATGCCATAAAATTAACCTGTTTAAATTAACTTTAATTTACACCAAGAAAAGCTTTTTAATATCCAGCTTCCATTGAGTCAAGCAAATGTTTAATAATGATAAGCTTATAGGATAAAGAAAAAGGGAAAACATAAAAAGATTTGCTGAAGGTATTGGGATTCAGAAGCTTTAGAGGTGGACATTAATTCAGTGTTATGTGATATTTTTGGACAAAGAACAGTAATCTCACTCTGTTATTGTTTTTGCTCCAGGTTTGGCTGATTCTGACTTGTTTTTCTTTAAAAGCTAAGCCGGTGTTTTTCTTGCTTGTGAGAACGTCCAGCTGTGGTTAAGCTGAGCCTTTCTCACTCCCACTGACCTTGGACTGTTCACATCTCTGATAGATTTCTCTTTGTAATGCTTGTTATCCTCCTGTGCTCCTTTTTCTATTTTTGCCCCTTCTTTGAGATGGAGCTGCCAACATTTTACTGCTGTTTGTAAGAAATAAATTGATTGTTGTACATTTTGTTTAAAATCCCTCAAGTCACATTTACATGTTTCTGCACAATCAAGGAAAAATATGTTTCTTTAATAGACCAACTGTTTATTACAACTAAAAATCCACACAAAAGAGGAGATGTAAACTGATATATCTATCAGGGGTGTCTGGAATGTCTTTCATTTTACTCAAAGAATACCTTACACAAATACCTTAGGTTGTTAAGTAGCTCTTAATTGTGTTGGGGCTGCTGAGTTGTGCAGTCATCTTCTGGAATTTCAGAATGAAAGTTCTTAAAACACAAAATATTCTCAGCTGTAGGAATTGCTAACATAGGGTTATGTTATTAGGTTATACAGTTATAAAAAGGTGGGGGGGAAACTTGTATTCAATGACGGCCAATTTTGCAATAATGTTATGTTTTAAATGAAAACAAGCATTTAGATAGTGTTAGATTTGTCATAATGTTTACTTGGAACAGGCAGTAATAGCTATGCTTGAGGATTCCTGGGTTAGTGTTGATGTCTACAGTGTGACAGAAATCAGGAAAGTAAACAATTGAGAACAACATGTAAGGGAGCTAGGGTGTAGTAATTGTGCTTTATTGTTTCGTTCTTTTTTCTGTCCAAATCCCTATCACCAGTGCTGCGTCATGTTTATGGAATTATACAAAGTTGTTTCGGCTTGTTAGATCAGACGTGGCTTGCGTGGTGTACCGATGTCCGTAAATTGCACTCAAGGGTATCACATAAATTCTTGGTTTTGAACCGGGCCTGGTGTTCCCACATCATGACGATCAGAGCCGAGGCAACTTTAACACTGGTCGCTTGGCGAGTTGTTTGACCCTGGTAGACAAGCACCAGTGAGCTGTTCCCACAGCTACTAAAAGTTGATTAGTCCTGGGTTGAAACCGGATTTTTGGCCAGTCAGAAAGGGGTATTTGTGTCCTCCAGGCAGTCTGAGAACCGCCATAAAAACAAGGATTCATTTACAATCAATAGAGATGAAGGCAATAATGCAAATACTTAATAAAGAAAAATAGGTACAAGCAAAGGTTGAAAAAAAGGTAAAAATGAAAAAGAAGTTAAATCAAGAAGACGTGATTTCCATGATTTAATCATTATTATATCTGAAAACATTGACTTTGTCAACACTTTCCTGAAAAACCCGTGGATAGATGATGGGGAAGAACTTCAAACTGCTTTCACCAACTCATCACTTCTGTTTGATCTTGAATACTGAGAATCAAGGTCATCCCATTATAATCTAACACATTATATAACTTGGTATAAGGAGTATGGTGATGACCCATAACATGATGCTGCCATCACCATACAGGTTAGAGGATGTACCCAATATGAAGAGCAGTGTTGGCGAAAAAATAACTTTTTTTTTGGTCCTATATAACAAGGCCACCTTTGTCCAGCTTGTATGTGGCCTTCTTCTGCCAGATTTGTGGACTATACAGAGGCAGCTAAAGTGAAATTTCCATCTGGAAGACTCTTTATCAGCTTCACCTGATCCACCTGGGATGCCCCTTGTTCAGCTCCAGCCAATCATCTCAGGACAGCAACTCCTCCAAGTCCAATCATCTTTCAATATCCACTTCATCTTGCTCCTGGCCTACCTTGTTTCTGCCTTACGCAAGTGAGCTTTCACCCACCTCAACTCTATCTCCTCCCTCACTCTCACTATTCTCCGTCCCACTCTCTCTCTGGCTTATTCCACCACTAGTGTCCGGGCCCCTGAGGTAACACTACGCTAACCCTTTTCTAGGTTACTCATCTAAGTGAATGATAATTCACAGCATCAAAGTCTTCTCCCCGGGCCCGAGCGCCAAATACCTAATTTAATTTATGTCAGCATCTGTACATTTACTTCTGTCTCCTTTAACCCCAGTCGGCCTCGGCAGATGGGCGCTCACACTGAGCCAGCTACTGCTGGAGGATTCCTCCTGTTTAAAAGGGGTTTTCCTTTCCACTGTCGCTACAAGCATGCTTGGTGTGATTGCAGAGAATAAATAGAATTGAACTGAATAAAACTTTTCTAATTGCAGCTTTTCTCTGTGTGAGTTTCTTCAGGTTGTATTTATAATTATTCCACTATTTGATTCCATTTATTCAGAGTAAAGGGAGCTAAACACAAATGCAGCCCACATTTTTTACATTTGTATTTTATTGTTTTTCTTAAAATACTTAATTGCTTTGTGTTTGACGAAATGTTGTTCTAAAACATAACGTTTTAAGGGAGAACTTTAAGGAGTATATCTTGATTACAACAAAGTTAAAATGTTATAGGGGTAGAAAGGCTTTTCCTGTGTGTTTCAAGTTTTCAGTTTTGCCCCAATAGTTGTAGAGCTTTTTGTTGATTCATAATGCCAGAAAGATATCCAAATGGAAGCTTATTCTGTAAAACATGCTTTTGCCTTCAGTTCACCTTTAAGGCGTCTTAAGAAGATGATATCGTCAATGTTTTGTAAGTCACGGTGCTTCGCATTTATCTCCAGTGACTTGAAAGCATTCCTTGCTTCACTGTTTTGAAGCAAAAGATCACAACTGCAGTTCATCTCGATCCTGCAAAAGTTCAGTCATTCCTCACAGGCTCTTTAAGCGTCCTGGAAACTTATTTCACCTTTTTCTTCCACAGTGCCAACCACTACTTTTGCCTTACCTCCCCCCTCCCCTCCCCATACCCGCCTCCCTCTTTCTCCTCCCCCTTTTCCATCTATCAACCAGTACACATTCTCTCTGCTCTTACACATATTCTCAATGGTGTAGTCACTGCTTTCTGGTTAGACCTCCCCAAGGAAAGAACATGAGGAAGTGGGGGTTATGGCAAGCTTGTCAGAATAGACCTATGGGAACATAAGAGTGGCTCCTCAAGGGTCTGCCCAGCTCTCTATTCTTACTGGAAAAACCCCAGCTGTCACTGTTTTGCCATGATCTCAGTGACACTGTTTAAGCAACACAGATATCTGTTTTCCACTCATCAGGTAAGTCTTTTTGTTTTCCTTTATTTTTACACTGATGCATTACAAGAAGGAATTCACTAAAAATCCTCATATTCTTGTTTTCCAATCTTACCTGGCTGAGGTTTAGCATTATATGCTATATGGTGTTTTTACATGAGGAGACATGTTCAGGACCTTTCTGCTGAAAATTGAACTGGAAGCTATTCTAAGTAAGTTGTGGTCTGGCCTTGGCAGTCAACACACATTTTCATCCTGTGAATTCTTGTTTTTCATTTCATTCCACTTCACATTCATGTCAGAATAACACAAGCTACTTTGCATATGTTTTTTTTTCTTTTTAACAGGGGGGTTTCTTAGAGGGAACTCTCATTGCTTGCACACTTCAAATTCCCTTGTGCAGGGGCAAGTTTTTTGTATAATGGATGTTTGTTTACTTCTTTTGCAAAGCAGCAAAAATGCCATTAGATTAAACACATATTTAGCACAGTCAAAATATGTTGTGCTTTGGTTGTTTTAGAAAGTAAAATAATAAATTAGTTTTAATGCAAGTTTGTTAGGGCTGCACTACTGGAAATTCTATATTGTTTTCTACTGGAACAATAGTGCAAAAAAAAAAAAATCACATTTTTATTGATACTTATTTGCTTCATGTTAACTTTAATTCAAGGGATTATATTATAGGATAAAAATCTTATTTTATAGGTTTTGCAGTTAAAACTTGAAAAGGTAAACTTTGGTAACAAGTCTTTTTTGAACTCTGTATACTCTGGAAGTCTCTTGTCCTCTAATCACATCTCAAAATGTTCTCTGAGAGTTGTTTGTGGTTGAAAAGATGATAAACATCTGCACAGCTGAGATAGAGGAACTCAGTGTTTGATTTTCCACCCGTACTTTGGATGCCTCAGAAAGTGTCAAAGGTGAGTTTTTAAAGAATGGCCTAATTGAGGGGTAAGGTTGATGTTAGTTGTAGCCGACTGGGGACATCTTCTGCTCTAATTAATGGTGTAAAGTGTTGTAAATCACCCGCTGTGTAAGAGCAGTAAGATTCCTCTATGTAGTGATGTCACCGCTCATATGTGAAGCAGATCCAGACTTGAACAGTTCAGCCTGAGCCAGATGTTGAGTTTAATTTCCCTACACACTCTTGGCTACATTGGGATGTAATCAAAAATGTCCAGGGATGCACTTAGATTTTTTTATCCTTTATAAAAACTGAGACTTTGGTAATAATAAAAGTGATAACTGTTGGAAACATTTGAGGATTAACAATACATAAAAAATATTTACATCCCCTTAGCTTGTTTGACACATTACAATCAGCAAATTCAGCAAACTGTCTATGGACTTTACAAGACCCACACAAAAAAGTGTTTTATTATGAAGTTGAAGGAAACAGATGCATCCTTTCTAACATTAGAAAATAAAAATCTACCTTTATATACAAACATTTTAGTTCAAAGAAGGCTCTGCAAATTTCTGAACATATACAAATTATATAGAAAATGACATACTGGGCATTTGAAAAGGTTAGAAAGAGAAATAAGCGACTACTTTGGCAAATAAATGTTTTAAGAAGATCCTGAAACTGAACAGCACAACAAGCCTATCTGACATGATCATTTCCAAACTTTAATACGGCTATAGCGGCCACCTTATAGTTTACGCATGTTTAAGTATGCTGTACTTTTATACCAATTTCTACTCTTTGATACCCTAAATAAAATCTAGTTCAACCATTTGTCTGATTTAATAGATTATGTCCCCCTTCATGTAATGATAGGTCAGCAAATACATCTGTTCACTATATGGGGGTTAGCTAAATTAACATTAAAGAAACCTCAGTGATGCTCAGAACATATAACAGAGATCTATTTGACCCATTTTATGAAAATAGAGGATGGCCCAGAAAATATAAGCTATCCAGCAAACCAAAAAATCTATTCTTTTCGTGACTGTGATGGTTTGTCACATAAAATCCCAATTAAAATACAATACAATATATGTTTACTCTGTATGATATTGCAGATATTTTTAAAAGTCATGTATCAGTTCTGTCAAGATGATTTTTAGGTTTTACAAGTTAAAGAAAGTCTCTCATCTCTTTTATTTCTTTTTCTTTTAGGCTATCAAACTGATTGTATTTCTGATTAAAAAACATGGCCATGTTCCATACAAAGCACAAATACCTGTGGATTTACGTTTTGAACTATGAGTAATTAGAAAACAAAAAAAACATGGAGACTGCATATGGGACGAGTTTGGAAGAACATCAGGCACCTGTGGAAATCTTGACCTTTTCGGCAAAAAGATCCTCTACAGGAGGAGAGAATGCTTCAGTAAAACCATGTCATCTTATGTGTGACCTTATCCCTTTAGAGATAAGGCCACAGTTGGAGCCAGATGGGGATATACGTAATCTGAAGAAAAGCTTTACATTTGACCATTATAACACTATAGAACTAAGTGAGTCTGCAGGGCCTAAACAGGTCCTTGCTAGTGCAGCTCCTGGTACTTCTCAGGTTCTTGCAGAAAATGATCTCTCCATATCACCATCATCAAATGAAGGCTGTTGCTGTAGCCCTTTACCTTCTGCTCATGCAGCAGAGAGTCAGTTATCCCAGACAGATCAAATTCAGCCTCATCATTCAATAGACTTTTATCCTGGATGTGTACAAAGACGCTTTAAGTCATGGGAGCCAATTTCAAATAGATCAATCATCAGTCAGACATGTGCATCAGCCATTGAGATCCCTGCTGACCTGCGTCCAAGAATCTTAGATTTACCACACATTGTGAAGCAAAGACCAAGCACTATCACCTTCTCAGACAGCTCCGAATCATCCTTCATCAACAGCCATGCTTCTCGCAATGACAGCTCTGATAGTGAAGAATCTTCAGAGGAGGAGAAAGAGAAGGGTGACTCTAACCATGATGATTACGGAGATGGAGATGATGTTCACATCGTCCTTGAGTGGGCTCACAGTAAACATCTCCCCATGGCTAAGAAGAAACAGAGGAAAATGGATTGCATGGATTCATCAGATGAAACACACAGCACCTGCGGTTATGAGGCAGAAGAGGAAATAAGCAGCAAGGAGGTATGCTTATACGGTGGCCATGGGTGCAAACGCTGTGCAGATACATAAAAACAGCTAATTAAACAGGTTCTACAAATACAAAAATACACAAACACTCAACGAACATGTAAAGAAAGAAAGCTGCAAAAGAGAGATGATGCAAACAATAAATAGATAAATATAAAATATATAGAGTGAAAACAAAACCCATGAGCTGTGCCTATACATCCTCTTACTCAAAAGATTGTAGGAATCTTTGTGGCTACCAAGTACCAGCTAGGAATGTTGGGAGTTCTCTATGCTAAATGAAATATGATATGAAGCATGCAACTTGCTTTAGGTTTTGCAACTTGCGGCATTTCCACATGTGTTGTATGCTAACATCATTTATGTGTCCCAGTGGGTTTTGCATTTGTTTGCTCTCTACTATTTATGACTGTATTTTCGCTGCATTTTTTGCTTTGCAGCTTTTTCCTTTGCGTATGTGCTTTGTGTCTTTGTAGAACTACATGTATCTACTGCACATCTATGTTGTTGCATTGCATTTGCACCAAATGGACCTTAAACAACAGTAGTTCACACTTTTTCTCATTAAATTTACAGTGATTTTATACTATATTATTTAATATATACTATTTGATTTATCATTTAGACATTATTAAAATTAAAAACAAATAATTAATGCAAAATTTGATCCATGAGTTTAATGTAACTTTTATTGCTTCTTAGAGAGATATATAAAACATAGAAAAGTGCAGGAGTGCACAGGCTGACCATTTGTAAGGCATACATAGATCCAGGAGGAATTCAGACAGCTTCTGCTTTATTTCCCCTCCCTTAGCTGTGGTTTTAGCTTGATAGACCAAATCGGACTAACATTACTGTTGAACTTCACCTTCCATTTCTAACTGTCTTCCTCCTCTCCTCCCTTTTTCTTTGAGGTGTTTCTGTGTGTCCTTTTCACATGACCTCCACTCCTGTTTTTTATTGCCTGTTTAAAAACTTACATAAGCTTTCAAAAGTCTACTGTAATCCATTGTATATTTGCTTTGTTATGCATTGAGGGAATACAGCCAACATCACATACCTGTCATGCTTTTCATAGCAGTCAAACATAATGCATTGGTGTATTGGTATATATTAACCTCTTTGGCTGGTGCTAGGACATCCAGATAATACTGGCTTTACATGCAGAATGACACTCAGCTCTGAATGGGTTGTTTTGGAGAGAGTAGCAAGAATGCAGAGAATCCAGGGAGTGTGTTGTAAATATTATCCAAAGGAGTGCAGTAAATGCTCCCCATGCCATCAAACCACAAATCTTTTTATTGCTTAGTAGAGTGAGATGCAAAGCAAAAGAGGACACATATAACAATCATAACATTCCTGTATTTTTTTTTTAAACAGATACATTATTTTCTATTAAAAATTAAGACTTAACCTCAAACAGGCTTATGGTGATTCTGGAGACACAGAAAATTCATAGCTCAGATGAAAGATTCTGGACAGGTAAACTTTCCCTTTTGCACATGTTGAAGGTCCTCTAATCAGATAAGAGTTAAATGAAGTTTTTCATCTCCATGAAAAACCAAGGACACAAATGTTTCCCAGTTAGTTGGAAAATTGATGGAGCCAAAAAGCTGGAAATGTTGGAAGAAAACATGAAAACTTACAGTTAGTGCTGCAAATAAATTATTTAAATCTAAGGATAATTACTTTATGGATCAAAATGGCCTAGTAAATGTCAAGGCATAAATGCAATTTATGTGGAATTACTCTTAAAAATTCAGGGTTTATAAATGATTGTCTTTAATAATTTTTGGATGTCTCTAAATTGAAGGAATAATTGTCTTTACAAAAATATTCTTTTGGAGGATCATGAGACACTCTGATATGAAAGCCATAAAGATTATATGAACACAGTTTTTATAGTTTTAAATGCAGAAACTCAGGGATACCTAATGCTTCAATCATTTCTGAAACAAGCTGTGGATGCATTTGTTAACCAAGTGAGGGCACTATATGCACAAAGTTCAAAGTCTCTCATCTCGTGTGTCTTTACTGATGAACTCACATATGTCAGAAGGCACATTTGACCAATATATTTTATTCCTTCCACCCCAACATGCCCATGTTCTCATCCTGATTTGTACTGTAGACTATTAGCAATGTAATTTATTCCTTTGAGTAGCCAGGTAGCCCATGCCCTTTTCGCATGACCGGTTGCTACTTTGGGATACCTCCATGGTGATCTCTGGCACTCTCAGTGGGTGGCACAGACTAGGCAGTGAGCCCAGAGCTCACACACTTAACTCCTCATTTCCATCTCAAAGCCCCAATGTTGGGGTTCCACAATGTCTCCAAATTGTGCTGATAAAGTTATAGTCTGTTCACTTTGTGTCATCCCCTAAAGATAACATGGCATCTAACTCATGGAATGACTTACTGCAGCTCAGTTCCCATGGTGGTGAGCATTTATGTAACTCCCAGGGCCACATTTAGAGGAAAGGGAATGAAGAAATGAATTAAGTGACGATTCTCACTTGAGCGTCAATGTGCCCTCTGGAATTTGTCTCATTCTGAGGGGAAGTGTCCGCATTCCCAAACAGCACCTTGAGGGGATGTCACTACAAAGACACTTTGTGACTATGTCCCAGACTTTGCATGAGTGAAAGCCAGAAAACAGGGCATCTGTTTCTTGCATTTCTGCTCGTCTAACACGAGGGGGTAATTAGCAGTCCGGCTCACAAGATCCTCGGCTTCCTTTTCTTATATGTTTTTGGCCTAAACAGTTGAGCTTTTTTCCCCCGACCAATGGTTTAGTGTCTGTTTCTATTTTAGTGTCTTCCTCTTGAATTAAACAATCATAATAGATAATAAAAAGTGCTAAAGTGTCACTTAAAATCAAAATAAATGAATTTCCCTCTGCTTCACTTCTAGCTGGCATAGTTTGTTCTTTGTTTTTTCACCAGAGGAATCTCCTTGGTTTGTAACCCAGAGATAGAGTTCTGAACTGTCTAAACATATGAATACATTAACGAACATCTTATATTATAAATTAAGAAATCTTATAAATTGAGAAACTTAAATTTTCTTTCCTCTTGATGGCCCAGAGTAATCCTTTAGACCTGAGAGGGCACCAGAGAAGCAGACAAATTTAGAGCATTCCTCAGGGATTGAGTGGAAGGAGTTACTTTCTCCCAGATCTCGCTCAGTCAGCTGACCCTGGGTGGTAATCGGGATGAATGGTGCCTGGTGTCTGGTCTGTAATGCACCCACAACTAGAAGATAATGCAAGAAGACCATGTGTAACAAGATTAAGAAGTATAATATGGTTAAGACTTGCAGCATAATCAAGAGTGATTTGCAGCTTGGGAAAAATTGTTAAAAAAATGCTTTGTTAAAGCAGTATGCACATTTATTGAGGCGTCCAAAGATACAATCCGTGGTCCCTAATGTAGCTTTTTGTACAACCTCATTATCCTGCACACATTTACACTTTTGGTCATTTATTGAGACGTCATATTCTTAAAAGCACTATCTCAGGAGTGAGTATTATTTTTTCATGATGGGGCAAATATAAACATATATATATATA
>NW_015150820.1:437115-458600 GCF_000732505.1 Cyprinodon variegatus
CGAAGATATTCGGTTTTGTAATCCAAGTAACGTCTTCCGATGGGCAAAGAGTTGAAGGCACAAACTAAACTGTTCATAATTTATTCTTTATGGTACCCCAGCATTCATAACACGTAGGCGAATCACTGTCCCCCAGACATCCGCGTTTATATTTTTTATATTTATATTTTTTGAAAACAAAGCGGAGTGTGTATGACGTCATCCGCACGTGCCGGCTACCATTTATTCATCCTGTCCGCTGAACAGCTGCTAGTTTTACTCACATGCCTGGAAGATGTCTAGTGCTACTACCACAGATGATCTCACTCTCAAAATGGAATAGAACAATTCAGATTAGCTAGCCGAATGTATAGAAGGTGTAGAGCGTAACCACCTGTGGCCCAGGCTGCCTGTCACAATTCCAGTCCGGCGCGCGGATGACGTCATACAAACTCGTCACTCATGTAGGAAAAACTCATGTAGGAGACCCTGAGGACCAAAAATAGATGATTAATAACCCTTTGTAGCTCTTAAAGGTTGCTAAGAAAACAAATAAGTCATTTCCTTCAGCTGCGTTAATGCAGTGACACCTTATTGGTTGTTTCCTAACATTCTTGGTTTAGATATTTATGAGGAATTTGGGTGTTTAAAGAAACCACTATAAATTGGATTATTGTCGTACATTGAAACAGAAGTAAAACTGGATTTGCTTATTTTAATTCTGAACTAAACATATCTGACTATTTGTTTTCTTTACAATTGATATGGTTGAAAATCTGATGGTGTTACAGCAGGTTGAACAAAACAAAACAGGAAGAGTTCTTACCTGTTTAGGCTTGCCTTCATTCTTGATCTTGATTGTGGGCTACCCATCCAAAACCCATATAGATGTAGTCTACCAAATGTATGAAATTGTATTTAGACTTTCACAGTCTCATTATTGGTTAAGTTCATGTTGGATCCTGCTTATAATGAGATTGAAGGAAATAAAGGTTAAGATCCTCTACCCAAAATGTTTTTTAATCCAGATAGCCTTATGGAAATTGCTTTTAGTAAATCTGAAATCAAATATGTTCTTTAAGAAGTAAATTCAGATTAGCAGTGGCTCCAGAGTGACACAACAAAGGCTGATATCTAATGCATTTTATATATCAAAGACATAAAACTATTGCATACATGTTAAATTAAACTTTACACATCTTTGACAAATATCTCACTGACAGATGGGATTGTGAAATATATTTGGAAACCATAGATAATATTGTAATTCAGTATGAAAAATATAGGATGAGAAGACAAAAAGAATAAAGCAGAAATTTAAAGTAATACATCAAAAAGTGAACAGATAAATATTGAACTTGAAATGACGAATAGAGTATTTATTCGATACTTAAGAAAAACAGCATTATTGCAAAAAAAAAAAAAAAAGACGAGGAGAAGAAGAAGATTTACTGGAGCAGAGACATCTAAGACATGAAAATCAAGTGACCCATGTGTCCCTTAATCAGCAACCTCTATATTAAATGCCACCTCAGTAGGGAAACACAGTCTGTTTGCCTCCATGTCAGCTGTAAGCCCCATCCCAAAAGTGAGCAGAAATAAAGTCTTCCTATATATCACGATGTGTCTAATGATTCTAAAACATTTTTGAGTTTGAATTTAATTAAAATAAAAAGATAACTAAAATGTAATGTTCTTAATGTGTATGCATAGGCAGAGTTCTTTTACACTGGCTCAAAATACACTTACCACAAACTTTGAAGAAAAAAAAGCTCATGTCCAACACAATAACATATAGCAGCACTCAAAGCTCAGGACTCCCAGAATTAGTGGGGAGCTTTTGTCCTAATGGTTAGGGCATAGGTCTTGGAATCCTGAGGTTGTGAGTTTGAAACACACTCCCACAGACTGCCCCTCTGGGTCTCTGAGCAAGACCCTTAACCCCTGATTGCTCCCCGGGCGCTTGTAGTGGCAGCCCACAGCTCCCGAAAGGGGATGCGTTAATTGCAGAGAGTTCACTTCTCCACTGGGAGATCAATAAAGTTCAATTAAATCCAAGCATTCAGAAGACCCGGGGTGTGCCAAGTGTCCTGCTTGTATAAAGTATTTCCCTTCTTCAGCAGACCTGATTTACATGATTGCAGATAAGCAACAGCTTGATAATATAACATATAACAGCTGCAATATAACATATATCTGAGCAATAGGAAGAGGCTGCATCACATGGCTTGCATGAGACTGCTCTAGAATGAAATGTTAAATACTAGACCTATCAATCTGTTCCCCAAAACACTGCAGTTGCAAATAACTAAGTTGTGCCGTTGAACCGGCACAAGTAAAGCTTAGTTCTTCCTTTCTGCTCAATCTTAACCCACTAAAAATGTAGGCATCTTCCTGTGCCAGCAAGTCATTGAGATCTCTGAAGACTCTCCCCACTAATTCCTCCTTTGGAGAAGTCCTCCAACAGGGCCAAGGCTGCCATGGTTCCACAATTACACAGCACCTTTATGCAGCTATTTATGGACATGCATGACTGTCTGCAGCTGTTTATCCTTCTGAATCATCACATCTGATGATACATCTTTTTGTAATAAATTTGTGCTTGCTGCATGGGTCAATGCACATTTCTATGGCCAAAACAGAAAAATATTGACAGTTTAGATAGACTGCATTGAAGTTGTTTCCGTTATTAGTTGAGGTTTGTTATGTCATTGTAAAGCTAAATGTGATGTGGATTCATTTTTTTTTATAATATTTTAATTATAATATTTTTTAGCTTTTTGCTGCTACACTGTTTCACAACATGTTCAAAAGATCAATATTCATTGTTGTACATGCTGAGTTGTGCATACAGTCAAAGCCCCCCCCAGCAACACTAAACATACTAAAGCCTGAATTAGGATATTAAGAATCTGACGTTAAAATGTAACAATGCAGATTAAAGTTTACCTTAATATATATGTCTGACATGAAACCATAAAAATCCCAGATTCCTGTAGTTAAGTACTTGCTGTAGTTAACCTCTTGTTGTAGTTAAGCTATTTTTTTACACCTACAGTGGTGTAAAAAACTACAGTGGTTGGAGTAAAAATAAATAA
Organism: Cyprinodon variegatus; assembly: GCF_000732505.1. Taxonomy (NCBI): domain Eukaryota; kingdom Metazoa; phylum Chordata; class Actinopteri; order Cyprinodontiformes; family Cyprinodontidae; genus Cyprinodon; species Cyprinodon variegatus. Next base: position 440,193 of record NW_015150820.1, read on the forward strand.
AACTAAACTACTTTTACTCAATATTATCTTTAAAACCTTATAGATAGATAGATAGATAGATAGATAGATAGATAGATAGATAGATAGATAGATAGATAGATAGATAGATAGATAGATAGATAGATAGATGCTTTTTAATGCAGCAAAGGATGGATGCACATGTTTTCAAATTCTTCTTTAAAACCAAAAGGAAAATGATTCCCTACTGCCTTCAAACTCTTGTTGAAAATAGAAACACTGTGTAAAAACTGTATGCAGTTATTGATGAATACTGAATTAAATTATTTGCAGTCAATTTCAGGCAACCAGTAAAAATACTACACAAACACTAGAAAACTGTCCTTTTCCCAAAAGAATTAGTTGTTACTGTAAATTGAACTCTTGCTATGTTTGCATGACCTCTCTTATCTGATCTTCTGTGATTACCCACAGGAGTCTCCGCAGGTCACATCACCATGGTCTGAGTCAATGAGCCAACTCATGAGGAAACTGGACCAGCTTAATCAGGACATAGAGGAAGCTCTGAGTGCAGGTTCATCACCCTCTGACACACCTTGCATTTCCCGCAAGGTACAGGTGAACATTACATATATACTGTTGTGCAAAGTAGTTTGCCTTATGTTTTAAAAAATACATGGCCCATTGATAATATCATACACTCATTAACCGTGAATAAAGGCCCCTATTATAATAAATGGTCAGATCTCCAAGGGCTAAATAAGCATTGGGGCATCACCTTCAAAGTTTTCCGGAGTGCAGACTGTCACGGTTGATGCTGTACACATTGCTGAGAAACTCTTGCTGCATACTTGGTCACGGCTTTTAAACTTTCTTAAATCAATTTAGTTTGCTCTTCAGAGAGAAAATCCAGGCGGATTATCTAGAACTGCAAGCAGCTGGTATTTGGAATTTCTTGTCCATCTGAATTTTTTTTACAAGTTTTCCACATGTTATTGAGTCTAATAAGATCTCTAAAATTAAATAGCAATAACTTATAATCCCAGTAGATGTTCTCTCTTGTGGGCTGTATGACTTCTGCAGCACGGGGGTACATTCTGGGACAAAATAACATTTTGTCCAGCTACCAATATCTGACTCTCTCAGTGTGTTTTAGGTTGTAGACCATCGATCAGCAAGATGTTTAATAATCAACTCTAAAGCTGGACGAATACAGAAAGAACAGATTTTTTATTGTACTTTCACTTATACAACAGAGGCAATGCAACTGTATTCCCAAAAAAGGCCTATTCTCATGGTGCCATGTTCTATGAAAGATCTCTCCAGACATAGCGTGCAGGAACAAAAGTGGCCTTCTGAGCTCCTCATGTGTACTGCACAGAGGAGCTGTTGTGTTTGAAAGGAGTTTGTATGATTTGGTCGATTAGGAATGGTTGAGAAAGGCTTGCATGCCTCCTAGGCATCTGCATAACCATTCCAGGCATTCACTATGACCTGCTTCAACTAATGGCAGGCAAGTGGCCAAGATAGGACATCTTTACTGGGATATTTGACAAGGTCATAATCTCTGTTCTCTCAAAGGAAGATCTACACATACAGCCTTCTTTGTGCTGCTCTGCCAAGCTGAACTGAATGTGGAGTCTTCACTTCCCTAACCACTGACCTCAGCCTGTTGTTTTCTTTTCCCTGGGCTGCTGTTGAGTTCATCTTGTCCTCATCGGTTCGTCCACACAAAGACGGAGCCCGTCTTGATTGTTGTTGTGATGTTGTTGCAGTGTGGTGCTGCTTCAAAGTCCTCAACAAACCAAACCCAGAATGACACAGATCTTCACAGAACAGACAGAAGGGAATGTTGGATCCAAGACAGATCATCTGCTTCTAGCAGCTCCTCAAAAGGAACAAGAGCAAGAAATAAGAAAACAGTAAGTTTATCTTAAAATGCTATAAATCTTTAAAATTCGAAATACAGTAAACAAGTAATTTATCAAGCTTTTCAATTGATGTACCGGTAGGTTATTGGTATTCATGCCTTGCTGCCACTGCCTGTTTAAGACCCAACGGCTTTTTGAGCTTTGCCTATTATGTTTTGCTGAAAATCCTTGTGTAAAACAAATTTGAAAAGAGGGGCAAATAGCCTAATCAATAAACTGTATTCTCCACGACCCATTGAACATCGTGTTTTAAATAGTATATATCTATATCAGGATTAAAATTGTGTAACATCTAGTGTTCTTCTATGTGTAGCTCAGTATGTGTTTTTATGCTATGGCCCCAAGTGGACAGATAATGATTTGTTAAATTAATCCAAATGTGAGCGAGTTCAAGCATAAATCATACCGAGGTGAGTAACTCCTCATTAGAGCTGACAGACTCTCTGCATTACATAGCATGAGATTATGAATGGGGGAGGGTTAGCCTAAGAAGGTTCCAAATACCCGGTTCGATCCCCACATTCTCCACTCTGGGTTCCTGAGCATTCGCTTAACCCCTGTTTGTTTCACAAGTGCCACACAATGGCAGCCCACTGCTCCCCCAGGGGATGGGTCAAAATGCAGAGAGTGAATTTCGCCATTGTGGGACAATAAATGTCTAAATATTATTTCGTGATTGCTGCACATTTGAATATCACTTGCATTGTTTATGTGTAAATGGCATATATTATTGTTATAAAATCCTACGAGTCTCAAATTCCAATCCTGGAAGACTGGTCTCCTGCACCATTTAGATGCATCCCTGGTGCAATGCTCCCGAATCGAATGGCTGTGTGACATACTTAATATAATGCAAGGAATCCTGGGTAAAGCTCTAGGGGAAAAAAGTCAAAAAGAACTTGACAGAGTTTGACAGTAGGATCTGAAAAAGGACTGAAATGACATCAGAAGTAAAGTTAGGTGATTTCAAAATAGGAACCAGATGAATGATTAACTAATGCAATGCAGCTGTGAGAACTACAGTAGGAGTGCAAATGCTGAATAGATACAGGGTGATCCAGTGAAACAAAGGCACAAACGTTTAGAGGTAAAGAGCACAACCAGTCACAAGAATGATCACAGCTACTAAACACTATACTACAGTTAAACACAACATTACAAAACAGGAGACTATATTGAATACATATATTGAGGAAAGATATTTTTCACAATAAAACAGGCACTAAGTAAAAACTATGTCATAATATAAGTACATGGAAATTCAAAACAGGAGCAATACTATGCACAATTAGCATGTTTATGTTTATGGGTTATGAACTTTTTTGTTTGCTTACCTCTTATTTTTACAAAAAAGAACTTTCTCAACCTTCATGCTGTTTTATATCCGTATCAACAATAATGGGCTGTTTGTGAAGATTATGACCCCTGAAAAGACCCCCCATCCCCAGCAATACCTTCCTTGCTGGAGTGCTGTTTAGATTTGCGGACATTTACTGCAGTACTAAAGTGCACATGCTTAAAAACCCTGAAATCAACCAAAAAAAAAAAAAATTATAAAAATAAATAAAGAAGGTCATATGTGACAAAACCAAAATTAGTCTAAATAAACCAAATAGAGAATCAAAGTACTTTTTTCTTCCCATCTGGCTATAAAATATTAGAATGGTAAAGAACTAGCATGTGAGAATGCTTTAAACCAATTTTTTTCCATGTTAGGCCTCAACAACAAGTTCAAATGCAGTAAAACTTGATTCTCCAACAATATTTCACTTTTCTCTTCTTGGAACCGACCCCCACACTTGGAACCTAGAACCCCCACACAAAACAGCACCAGTTACAACTTGGTCTTGGAACGGCTGAGAATCTTCATAGATGTTGCAGATATCAATGTTTCCTCTGCAGGCTAGCCTTACTTACAAGGTGCAATCATTTTCAGTGGTGGTGATAGTTTTTTTTGTAGCAATGAAACTGATATATGTTTGTTTAACCATCGAATTGTTGAAGGAAAAAAACCTCCAGGAATCAAAATGTGATTGCCTAATTACTTACCTGTATAGCCTATAGAACATCTGAAAGCAGTTTGTGATAATTTGATCTTTTAATCTTATCACAGTCTTAAATTCCAAGAAGAAAGGATGTGCTCAAACCTGGAGAAATGACCTAAAAAATGTTAAAAACATGTTTTGGAACATAAAGTTTTCTGAAGTTTGAAATCTGAAATTCATCTCATATTCTGCCCGTAGGACAGCTTCCTAACATGTCGAATGTTTTTGTGATGATAAAGATTGGGCCTTGCTGAGGGAAGATGCAATACATACTAAGTCTTGTTTACTGCTTAAACTAGGACATACAGAGAGAATACATTATGACCTTTAAATAGCAGGAAACATCCTGAAAGTTGTATTTTTAAACACTGGGCAAAGAGACACATTCAGGAATATTAAATCAGATCTTAATTGATAATATTGTGCTTTTTATTAGTCTAGAAGATTTCTAGATTATATAAACTACTTCAAACGTAAGTGCATTTTTAAAAGATTTTAAGATATTGGCAAATAAAGAGTACAGTTTCATACTGTTGTGAAGCACTTGGAAAATTATACACGCTATTCTTACATTAAATTGCTTTTGACAGGAACTGCCATGTCTTTCAGCTTTGCTGACCGGTCCTGTAGCCGCCTCTTTGGTTAGTCACTGTGTGAGAACTACAGTATTTATCTGCAATGACCTGCCACACCATATAAACATCCTTGCTGATGCAGAGAGCAAGAAATTTCTTTTGTTGAACGAAAGCCCCTAAAAAGGTCCTCATCTCGTAAGTGGAGGATGTAACTTTTCTGACCTGTAGCCTTTGACATGTGTCTTCCTTCTAAATACAGCTGGCCTTAAATAGTACGACACATGTTCAGTGTAGGTCAGATCTTGAGATATGCTAAGATGAAATGCTTTCTGTAAAGAAAGAAACAAAAAAAGGGGCCATGCCAAATTCACGTACCTTCTAAAAGAGGGACACATCTGTTTTTTGAGTTGTAGTTTTCAGTGTTTTTTTTTTTTTTATCTGGGACTGAGAGAGGGCTGTAAAAGCATGTTAATAGAAAGCCTTTAAAGATCTATATTATGCTTTTTCAAGTGAACTATTGGCATATATCTCATGAAATATTGCCTTTGACAGTACTACGTATTTGTTTTTAAATATTAGTTTTCCTCCAAACCAATAGAAAGATGCCTTTGCTGCAACTCCCCCTGCATGGGTGCCAACCATCTCATGACTTTGCCGAATCACACCCCTGCTGGGAATGTATTCGCTTAAGAAAGGCAAAACAAAGTCCAGGCCCTCTTGCACCCGGGATTTTTTTTTTTTTTTTACGCACAAAACCCCCCCCAAAAACCCCAAGAGGTGTTAGCTGTAGAGATTAGATGCTAAAAGTACTAAAACGTTAAAGGTATTGTTGAGAATTTTCTCAAATTTTTTAAAAGACCCACCCTCTTCAATCCACTGGACTTTGTTTCCAAGGTTGAAGATGTTTCACTTTCAATCCAGGAAGCTTTTTCAATTCAAAATTCCAGAAACAGCGTTGAGTTTGAGGCTTTTTAGAGTGGACCAAAAACAAAGCTTTGTTCTGGCTTAGAAAACATGCATATTGAACATGGGTAAACGGGTCCCCCCCCTTAGGAATGGACAGCTGTTTGGGTCCTTGGTTAGCCTGCACTTCCTGCTACCTGTCTATGTCTCTGAAAGGGGGGTCATTAGGGGGAATTGTTGGCCTGGCTTAACAGGCGCGATGTTCTGTTCCCCTGTATGGGGTGGAGGTTGCGATGATTCCTACCCGCTATAATCACAACCTTCAGCCCCATACAGGGGAACAGAACACCTGTTGTAAAGGTTAGTTTTTTGCAGCATAAAACGGACTAAAACTAGACTAAAACATTTTTAAGTTTTAGCCGACTAAAACCGACTAAAGCTATTACATATTGTAATGACTAACATGCGACTAACACTAATAATAGTTTTCGTCCTGAAGACTTAGACAAAACCTAAGATGGCTGTCAAAAACAACACTGCAGCCAGGTTTGATATTCATTTTCATGTCCCTGTCTCTCTTATGGCTGTGAGTTACAACAATCTAATTAAACACAGCAGTTAATGTTCAGTGAGCACAAAGAGGTTAAAGGGTTAAAACAGGGCAAAAAGATACCCCCAAAGTATTGATTCTTAAACAACAACTATATGGTCAAAATTGTACATTTTTCAATCCATTTTTGTCCTTCTAAATCATTGCTAGAATACAAGGATCTTTTTTCCATAAATGAAATTGCTATTTTTTTCTATATATATATAAAGCATTAGCCTCTGCCAACAAGGAAAAGGCTACTGTTATGGTAAGGGAACCAACATATTCTCTTGTGTAACCCTAAAGTGAATACCTTGGCCCGCACAATGACTGAATCACTGAAGGACAATCAGTTTGTTATATAGTTTGGAAACATTGCCACTAAAGAATAATGATGTAATCTCTTTTCTAATCAAACTGTGTTACTTTGAAACAATATGTGGTTTTAACATCTGTCATAAAAGCAAAAAGAAGTATGAGGATACAAGAAATGTACCAGCTCCTTTTAGAGGGCAATGATTTTAACACAAACTTAGATTTAATTCTAGAGACGTCATCCCGGTGTGACACCAGCTGAGCTGTTAAATATTGCCACCACTGCTTTTATGGAAAATTTGTATTGATTTTGTCATCACAACATATCAGTAGTGTTGAAAAATGAAGGCACATTTCAGCTCTTCAGATATTGATATTTTTCTTGTTTCTGCTTTGCAGATGTTTAACAAATTGACCAATCCAACAGGTGCAGGTAAGTCATGTTTTTTTTTTTTCCTTTCCCTAAGGCTTTATGATGTCATGCAGCTGCTAAGTTGTTAATGATGCCATTGCACTATGCTTAGGAGTCAATCTGAAAGTCTTAATACGTTAATATTTTCCACATCTGTCCCAAGCTGGATGGGCTGTTTGTTCAGGGTAATTGCTCTGCTCCCTGTTTATGCTGGGATAGAAGCTAGTGACTGTGAATGACTGGTTGAGAAAATTATTTTGGGCTACATCATTATAAGAAAGGAATTCTTTTTAAATAGAAGGTTGTTGTTGTTTTTTTTAGCTACCGTACACCAGTATTTGCATATTTTGTTGATTTCAGTGTGTTGTTTTTCATCACTGTTCACTGGGACTGAATCATCGATCAAATTTTTGCCAATGAGATTTTTAACCAAATCCTTGTGAACAACTGCTAATCAGTAGTATTTAAAGTTTCTTGCAGAAGTGTCTGTGTGCATTTATCACCCTTTCATACGTCACACCTATAAATGTGCATGTACTTACTTTCATGTAACATACTCAACCAAGATGAATTGGCACATGATTTTGAAGTGAAACGTGTGCTATTGAATGAAAAAATAAATACTGAAACTAGTACAAAAAAAACAAAAAACCCGCTCAACTTAAGGTTTATTTTTACACCAATGTCCTGAATAATTTATATTTAGCCTCTAAACTGGATCATTCAAAAATAAATATGCTTTTATCTAAACATTTAATTTTAACATTCATTGTAGCTATGACAGTAATGTCTATAAACATTGCCTTTCCTATAAGGTAAATCTTTAGCTGTGTAGTGTCTATATCACGTTTTCTGTAAGGGTTGCCTTATAATTACCGCCAGTTTTCATCTCCCTGCTGAAAAAAAACATCCACACAGCATGCCACAGTGTATGGCATGTTCAGATTGATGTGTAGTGATCTATTCTCACCAAAAAATATTTATTTTCTGCATGTTTGCTCTTTCTCCAAAATTATAACCACCTTTCCATAGAATTTCTTATGACTTTCTTCAACAGTAGCCGGGCCAATCAGTTTAGATATAACATTCATCTGTCTCTTTTTAACTTTGCAGCTGTGTCATACTTTTTGAACTTAAAAAAAAAAAAAAACTGGGCATGGGTTGATTTCATTTTAATTGAATTAGAAAAAATACTTCACTGATCCCAAAGAGAAATTAAATGTTAAATTAAAGAAAACTAGCTCCGTGAGATGTCAACATTTCAGATGTTGCTTTATAACCAAACTTTATTTAAGCTTAACCACAGCTTTCGCCATTACCTGTCTGTTATTCTTTAATTTAACAATATTGTCTGTAAGTGGTTTATAACTAAATGTTGATGTTGGGCTTATTATAAAACCTTCCCTGCAAGCGGATCCCATCATATGTCCTTCCCCGCCTGCTGGCATTGCTCAGACTCTTGACAATCTTAATATAACTGATGGTCACAGGTGTCAGCCCTCTCCCTCCTAGCCAGTGGAATGCCCAAATGCACATTCTTTTATTTTAAAGGCTTTTCATATGGTCCTCGCTCAGAGGGATGCAGTTAAAATTAGGCACTGTGCCAGATCTTTGTTTCTGTTTTGCTAAGGGGAAATATTTGGCCCCCTGTGATGTGGCCCTTGGGGAGCAGCTGTGGGATTTGGCTGGATGCAATTTTAGACTCAGGTTGGGTTCTCACATGACCTCAGTTGTGAAATATTCTGTCAAACAAACAGACTTAGTCATGAATATTTCCATACAGATTTTTTTGAAGCACTTATCAAATATGCCAAGTCTGCCTCTGACTTATAAAGTCTACAATATGCCAGACTTACAGCTAAAATGATATTCTTTGGGAAAAGAGTGAGGGTTCTGAGAGGTTTATCAACACATCTGTACTTTGAATACTGTTTTGCTTAGTTTCTAATTATTTTAAAACAAATCACAGTGTCAGCTTCATTTACGTTGAAAGTCAAAAGATTCTATATGTGGTTTAAGCTCAAACTGATGATTGAATGATGTGGAGGGATGATATCGTAAAAAGGACAAAGCTGGCATCCAGTCAGACATAATAGGTGTAATATTTTCTGGCTAGATTTAACAGCTGAGCTGTGGAAACCTCTTTTAAGACATGAATACGGGACAGACAGATGGTTCTTACTATTCACTATATAATACTGTCCATCTCGTTAAATTGATATTGTCCATGAGGGAGAAAAACACATTCCTTAAGCTGAATTCCAAACCAGCAAAGCAGCTGCAGGAGAACCAGTGCTGTTTGGGTTTCCAAAATATGCAGTTTTAGCAGCTAGCATTTTTTGTATTGCTATTTAAAAGAATCTTTTAACTTATTTGCAGTCACTTTAAAATGACAATACAGTTATTTGAAAAAGTAATTTTGACAAATTAAAACTATGAACTTCAATGCATCGAATTGGAATCTTATCTTAGAGACCAATACAACGCAGCAAAAGGCTTGGAAACAAAAAACAAACAGTTCAATAGCATGTTTTTTTATCAGCTTTTTTTTTATTTGATAACCCTAAATATAATTCATTAAAACCAATTGGATTTTAAGGCTACCTAATTGGTTTATCCTTGAATGTGTATGTAACCAAGCTGTTTTAAGGCTTATCCTTTATTTCCCGTTTCTAAACTTACTCCGTCGGGCACTAACATTTACTCTCTGTATAGATGCAATGTTTCTGTGTAGATGCAATGTTTCTGTACCCCCAAAGTCTAGCAACTTTTATGCTTTTGCGCAATTAAAGGTGAAAAATGTACCCCAGAGTTTTCTAATGTGTATTTACGAAAATTAAATAATGAATTATGCTAAATGATGTAGGTATTTCTGTTGGCCCGTCACATGAAATCGTCAAAAACTAAATGAGTCATTTTGGTTGTAATATGGAAAACTGTATAAACTCTCAAGGGAGAGGAATACATTAGAACGCTATAGGCAACTTGGTCTCATTAAAAGAATATAAAGTAAATAAAATAAATGAATAAATGCTTTTTATGTAATGTATTAAGTTTTTTTATTAGAATAAAATAAAAGCCAGTTGAGCCAAAACCTCCCAAAATTATCATGTTTCTTTTTTTCTAAAATAAAAAAGAACAAGGTGAAAAACTACACTTATCCTGAGAGAATATATTGTGCACACTATAGAGAAAAAAGTCCAGTTTCAGCCTAAAAGATTTATATTTTAAAGCAACTAGTTTCTGACAAGATTATCTGAGCATCTTTAACTTTTAAACACATGACGAACCAAAAGTATCTGATCTACTCTCACACTGTGAAATTCATCTGAGGAAATATATTCCATGCAGCCACCTTAATTTCAGTGTAGAAATTAATGGCTTCCTCTGGTGATAGGAGGCAATTATGTTCACCCTTGAAAACCGGCTGTCCTGACAGACATTAATCTTAAAATTAATGAAGCTCCCGAGGAATCCTAATGCTATAGTGAAGATCTTTCTTGCAGAGATATGGCACAGATTAAGAACACAGAATCAATTTATGAGTTAACTTAAATGTGAAGGACTTGAGATTTCACAGTAATTTGTTCATAGATAATATTGTGTATTTTAAAAGTGTGTATCACATCAACACTGATATAACAAAATGGAGGTGACAGGGTCCAAAAAGCAGCAGCTGTGCAGAACAGAATGAATTTAAATTTGCATAAATACATGCTCATGCGTTTTGTTATGATAAGCATCATCATCCCATAGCAAGTCCGCAGGGAAATATCACACATGCAGCTTAACCAGCACTCTGTGGCCCAGAACTGTCAGGTTGAGGCTTCCCTCTTGGCCTCTGAGGTTTTTAACCAGGCTCCATGCATTTACACAGATCTTCACTCTGAATAAATATGCTAATTTACTTTCAATGTGGAAATCTCTTGCTGCTGATTGAAAGTAAAACAAAGAGGATACTCTGTGAATCCCTCAGAGACTTCTGTCAGTGAGGAAAGAATTACAAAGCCCTGCCTTCCTCCTACATTAGTGTGAATGGCTCATGAAAGCTGTAAAAACATGGAAAGAGGATGTTTCAACAGTTTGTGTGTAGATTTTATCTTTTAACCTTTAAAAGTAAGTGCGAAATGTCAGCTAGTGGTTGATTACCAAGCATAGCCTCTGTGCTTTTATAAAATAAAATTTCAGGGCTCTCTTATCAATGAAGCCTTTTTGGCTGAAGAGAAAGTCAGCAGTTGAAAACAATGAATCTAAGATGCCTCTGTAAATACTTTTCTCTTTCTTGATAAAATTGGATAAGAGATAAAAAGTGTATTGGGGTGTGCTGGCTACGTCTTGTTTTCTCTAGTTTGCATTATCTTAAAGCAAGATATACCTTATAATTTGGACCATTTGCTCATCATAATGATGTTGGAGGCTGGATTGTTGATGCATGGTCAGACTAAACTTTTCATCTTCAGTTAAAAGGGCCTTTAACAGATATTTTTTGTTACATTTTGACTAAATATTGGTTGTTCCTCTCGCTTGATAAAAAAAAAAAAAAGAAACAAACAGTTCCTGTTATTTAGATAACCTAAGCGGACTTACAACTAAACCGTTAACCAATGCATTTTGTAAGTTCTACAGTTTGATATTTTCCTATATAAGAACTGCTCTCCCTGTGGACTGAATGCTATGCTGTGACCTTTGTGTACACTATAAATCTCTGGTCCAGCACTAGTGTGTATTACATAATGTCTGTGTCTTAGCTGTGTTGACTTATCTGCATTTTGTCTCCTGCTGGCTTCTCAGCTGTCCTTAAAGTTCAGGGTTTCAGTCTTACGAAGGGTCAATGATGGTGGAGGCCCACAGTGACCTCCCACAGCTGCAATCTCTTTCAGTCTCTGGCTCTCTAGAGACCCGTTACAGATTTTAATAAATACATCTCCACTGCTCCATGGCAGTACGCTGATAATGGATGACATTCTGACATCAGAAACTTAATCAAAAAGTAAACAGTAGAAGAGATTTAATATTGAGATCAGCTGTAGATTTCAGTGAGATTCTAAACTCTGCTGCTTCATTTGGAATAAAAAAAGAAAAGCACATTCCAATAGTAAATGCACAAACGTACACTGCTATCCAAAAGAAGCTTGTCCATAATGCCTTTCCACATTTATTCACAAACAGGGCTTGATGACATAGAACAACACAAAAAAGTGCCTAAAGGAAAAAGGAAACAATGTTTTTTTAGAATTCCCAGTGAGTGCTTTATCAAACCACTGCTCTTGAGTTATAAATGCTTATCTTTTCGTATATATATCTCCAGTAGCTTTGCACATTATATATTTTTGCCCAATTTTCTTTGAATAATGGCTTAAACCAATTGATTTGGATGAAATATCTTATACCCCTTTCCTACTCACCGAAAGCCCTTTTAAACCCGGAAACAATCGTTTTTTAGTGGTGATGGGAACGGCTCATTGATCCGTTTCTACCCAGGTCAAATGACTTGGCAAGCGAGGAGTGTTAAAATCGCCTCGGCTCTGATCGGCATGCTGTGGGAACACCAGACCCAGGTGGTCCCACTAATTTACGTGACACCAGTGAACGCAATGTATGGACGTCAACACACCATGTCAGTCACATCTGAACTAACAAGCCGAAACAACTCTGTTTACTTTCGATAAACATAGGAGAGGACTGGTGAGAGAGATTCAGACAGATAAAAGAGCAAAACAATCCAATATATTCACTATGCCTTGGCTTCCTTACATGTTGCTCTCCATTGTTTACTTGCCTGATTTCTGTCGCACTGGTGACATCAACAACGCTAACCCAGCATGATGGTGTTACCAGATATGCTGCAGCATGGTGACAGACGCCACGCAGCTTCCAAGTGAGGGGTCGAACCCAGCTTTTTTTGCCAATGGGAAGGGAGCCAAATGCAGATTGTTAGCCAGTCTTGAAAAACCGGGTTAACCCACTAATTTCAGATTGAAAGAAGCTTTAGTGGGCCTCAGTTCTTAAGTCTATATAAATATACTCAGTTAGATTAAGAACATTTGAATATTTAATGCAATTCAAGTCAGTTTATGTATATGGTGCTACAGTAATTCACAAGACATGCCATTTCAGTGCACTTTATAGAGGCAATTCAACCAGATCATATAGTCAGATTGGTTAAATGTTTTCTACTGTATCTAAGGAAAACCAGATGATTGCATCGACTATCTGACTCAACAGCAGTCCCTCATGCCAAACATGCATGTAGCGACAGTGGAAAGAAAAACTCTCTTTTAACACTAGAACTACCAAGGCCATAATTTTGGTTCTGATATTTTAAAGGAAAATAACTTTATTTACATTTACCATATGTTGTTCATGTTAACTGACTTTTTCTGTCTGTTTCTATATTTCCTCCCTTCCTTTTCACATATTTTTTTGAATAAAATAAAAACATTAAAAATAAATATGGTTAAGTTTACCCCGATCTCCCACAGCCGTCATTTTGACAGCTCTATTAATTGCATTGTAAATTCTTCCCGTGGTTGATTGACATTTGGTGCCATTGCCTAGCAACTAACATACCTACCTGGAACTTTTTGGCCAAGACGGAAAAATTGCTTTCAGAAGAAATCTAACTGTGAAACAGGCTTTAGAAATGCTTCAAAACATTGACTATAGCGATTCGGGCAGAGAGATGAGGAGGACTGGGTAGGGATTCTGACAGCTTTGATAGCGAGTCCGAGGATGTACGCCCATCTCCATCAAAACGCAGGCATATCAGTGACCCATCAGGCAATAGTGAACCTTTTGTTCAAGGTTTGGGTAGCACTGCCCCGACTTAGCCAGTACACTCAGCAGCCCAAAAGCCAAACCAGAGCCCGTGATCTACTATAATTACACACAGGTTGGCATGGATGCGTTGGATCAGATGATTAGAAAATATTCTGTAAAAGCTCCAACATGAAGGTGGCTTGTGGCTGTATTTTATGATCACCTGGACATAGCAGCTTTGATTTTGTTCAGGAGCTGTTTGAACGTCACTGTCACTTGCAGAGATTTTATCCTTGAACTGGTAAAATAGTTGCGTGCAAACCACATGCGTTCCGCGGGTTACCAGCACCTCCGCCGGTGAGGAGCAGCTTTGGCGAGGCAAAGAAAACAGTGTGATCTAGCGAGGCCGACTGGGGTTCGGAGATAGAACCAGACATTAAAAAAAGCAGAAAGCTAACTGTCAACCAGCTCCACAGAAGGCCCCGTCCAGGAAACAGACAGCCAGGCAGACCAACTCCGAGCCAGCCCCCATGTCAGAGGATGAAGGAGAGCACATCCAGTTAGTCACAGTCAGAGAAACAGGACTACACTGAAAAACAGGCCAAGCTCCAACATTTAAACACATTGTTTTGTATGCAAACAATTCTATTATAATGTTGGTTGTATGTTTAAAATGTTAACCTGCTAAGAAGTTAACATTAAACCCCAGGCTTAATTCTTTTGAAGGGCTTTTCCACCATGACTGTCCTGTATTTACATTTAGCTCTGACATAGTTACTTACTGTATGTCTGATACCTAAAACATTCGGGAGGCATCCCCATGTTGTGGAATTACATGTTTAAGTGTGATAGAGACCTAGTGATTTTTATTATATTTTACGTGTAGATTAAATAATTTTATTTTTTTGGTTCATGTAGAGAAAAGGCAAGAGCATCCTCCCCCACGTTTGTTTTGAAACCACATGGATTTTGGGATTCCTTGCAACTTTCCATTAACAGTGAAATTCTTTGTACGACACTACCCAAAAGAAAAAGGCCAGGTTGCCTTTGTTTATCCAGCCCAGTAGGTGTATCAATTATGGACCGAACAGATTTTTTTTTCATATATAATCTTGGGATGTTGCTTTATAACCTAATTCTGTTTTAGGATCTATACAGCTCTATCCCCCCTCTATTGCATCAAAGTGTTTATTATGTCAATTAAAACTAGACAGACTAAAGGGACAGCCACAAAAATATATGTGTTCATTTAAAGTCAGCAGCCAATCAGCCAACAGTACTGCTGGAAGAGCTGCAGAGATCCACATGTCCAGCGTGAAAATTTTTGACCTGACAGGTAATGCTGTAGCTGTTAACTTCAAAAATATGACCTTTATAGAAGAGTGGCAAAAATTTGCAGAACAGGTGTTCCTCTGCATTTTTCAACAAGCAAGTAAAACACAAAGCACACATGCAAAAAAAAAAAAAAAAAAAAATCAATTCAGTAAGATGAAAACTGAGCTTCTAGGACTGCATACAAATGGTTGAAATTAAAACCAAAGCACAACAGTAGCTTTACATAAGAGTACAAGACAACATTTTCAGAAATCATCCAAATGCCAAATTGTTCAGCTGGAAATACTTTCCCCGTACTTTTGCCAGAATTTTCATCCTCTGTTGATCTCTTTTGGGGATGACGTGGACCCTATGTTCAGTCGGTGTTCTCGGTGGGCTCTGTGTTGCATAGCCTAGAAAGGAGGCTTGGTGTATGCTTAGTCTAGATACCTCCAAGTTATTCTAGCAACTCTCAGCGAATGTTTCAGTATGTTTTAGTGCACTCTGGTTTTAGAAGTAGCTAAAACCAGCAGTGGATGATACAGTATATTTAACCATGCAATCTCTGTTCTCCCCAATGTGGCCTCTTTTCCTGGGTAGAGCTCACCAACAAGATAATGAGTTTTGGGGTTTATACAATATTCATATATATTATAATATATATAATATTTATAATATTTATAACAAACAGGGAAGGGGGGCATCAGATGTCTCTGTGATGTGTCTCTTTGGGATTGTTTTGAAGAGGGTCTGCAGCCTTTATAGTTTGCAAATATAATTTGCATAAGCTTGCATAACCCTAACATTATAAGGCACAATGTGTTAGACAGGTAAGGAGGCCCTGTTAAAAGGTAAAACCAATAAAAGTTAAAGAAAGACAAAAAATTATCCCATACTTTATATGATAAGTATAATAATATAAGATAATAATAATATTGAATTTATTTATTTATTTTGCATCTTATAGCCAAGTTGTTTTGACAACGGTATAAAAAAGCCAACTTTTTATGCCTGCAAAGTGGAAAGACAGAACCTGGGCATTGTGGGACTCCTTGATTTAATGTTGCTGGGGAAATAGATTTTTTTATTGGACTGTGCCAATAATTTTGCTCCCCATTTATCTGCTAAAGAACAGGTGCCAGTTCTGTGACATCATACTCTAAATTTATCTTTTGTGTATGTAGCTCAGAATATGAAGCCTATTGCTGGCTTGAAAAATTCCGCACATGGAAAGATGGAAAACGACTTGTGGTTTCCTGAGTGCAGACGCCAGCTTGGCGATTTGACAGAGAAATCAAAAAGAGAGGGGAAAAGGATGCCTGGTAGTATTTCTGGACTTCTCTTTGTATATACAGTCATTTGTCAAGGTCGCAAAAACATTAGAGAAATATCTGTGTAACCTGTTCTGAAATCTTTTAAAATTTTCATCTTAATAATTGTAGTCATTTAATAATGCCTTACAGGCTTGTGTGATGAATGAGATCATCTTGCTCAATGATCCCTTGCCATGATTTATGGCCAAGTATAAATCATCTGTCCCCTACACATTGTGTTACTTCATAGTGCTGCTTAACTCTCCTAATTTATGTTTTCCAATAAAATGGAACTTGTTTATACTTCTGATTCTTAATTACAGCACTCTGCCAATTGGAAACAAAGTTGCTTGTAAATTCTTTATGGGCCATTTTCTCTAAAAACGTCACGGTGTTATTTTGTTGTGTGTATGTGTGAATCTGGAGAGGACCTTAGGCTTGGAATTAGTAAACCAAGAAGAAGGAGTCGTGGGCAGCTGTGTGAGGATGAAGTCCAGTTAACAGTTGGGACTGTATGTAAATAGTAAAACAAATGCTCAGAACTTAGCCCAGCACTCAACTGCCACATGAACAGAAGTACAGAAGCAAGATTTAGGAAGTAATGAGCCAAGATGGGAAATAAAGAGATGGGTCCCTTACTCTGGACAACCCTTAACTGGTCAACTTAATTAGGTGGTATTTATTATTTTTACAACCTCCTTTAAAAATATATTGGGACTTGGAGCTCATGCTTATTATTAATTTCCATGACCAAAACTTAAGAATATGCACATTTGGACAAAATTGTTGGTACCCCTCATTTAATGACAAAAAAAGAACCCACTGTGGTCACAGATTTAACTTGAATAGTAATAATTAATAGAAATTCAATTAAAATAAAGGAAAAAAAAAATCTGTTTTCAGCCATGCTTCAAAAGATTATATATATATATATATATATATATATATATATATATATATATATATATATATATAAAAGTAAACTCATGAAGCAGGCTTAGACAAAAATATTCATATCCTTAGAAAAGACTGAAAACCAAGGCCAAAGGGATATGTTTAAGCAAGGTGTGTCCACTATTTAGCATCACAGTGTCTACAATCTTGTAATCAGGCAGAAGGGCTACAGTGTACATAGGGCTGCAGGTAGCTCTTGTGCCGTTTGGTTACATGGTGTGTACCACACTCAACATGAACCGGGAGAAGCAAAGAAGAGTTGCCTCAGGAGATTAAAAACAAAGTTGCTGACATGCATGTTAAATATACAAAGACAGAAATGTAAGATCCATAGGACTCTAGCCAACCTGCCTGGATGTGGTCACAGTAGGACAATTTATGACAAATCAAAGAAAACGGATCATATGATAAGTAATAAAAATTAAATTTCTCAAGACTATCAAGGGATTCTGGAGATAAATGTGCTGCCTAGTTTCAGAAAGCTTGGTCTCAGTTGAAGGCCATGTGTCTTGCAACAGGATACGACTCAAAGCATACAGCTAAAAACACCCAAAAAAGGCCAAGAGGAAAACATTGGACTACTTTGATCTGGCTTTCTATAAGCCCCGACCTAAAACATATTGAACAGCTATTTCTATAAAAGGCACTGTTCAAATCTGAGACAACTGGAGCAGTTTGCTAATGAGGAGTGGGCCTAAATACCGACTGAGAGCTGCAGAAGTCTCATTGACTGTCAAAATAATAGTTTGATTGAGTCAAAAGGTTGTGAAACATGATATTAGGTGAAGGGTACTGTTTTTTCTTTTCATTAAAAAAAACATTCAGTTGCAGCATGTTTACAAAAAGTGTCTGAGTTCTGTTTGTTTATACTCATATAATTTTTACCTTTTCAGATTGAAGTTATTTCTCTGGTCATTGTGAGAGTGAAGTATGCACAGCTGAAAAGTACTAGGAAATATGATCATTTAGAATGTGGAATTAGAGAATCAATGAGGAACCCAATGGCCACCAAAAGAAAAACTTGTTTACTCACTTACTTTTAAAAACCTGGGGATTTGAAAAACCTGGGTAACAGCAGTTTAATACACATTTAACTGGGTGATTTTACTTTACCTGGGTTTAGTTCCTCCAGAAAAGCTGGACCATTTCACTCTCCTGGAGATTGTTTTTGTTTTTCTACTTTTTATTGGTTCAAAAATGTTACAAGATGTTTTTCAGTGCCCTGTGATGGATTGGTGACCTGTCCATGGTGTACCCTGCCTTTCGCTAATAGACTGCTGGCTGGCTGGCTGGCCCGGCAGGGTGGATGGATGGATGGATGGATGGATGGATGGATGGAT
>NW_015150820.1:459115-463101 GCF_000732505.1 Cyprinodon variegatus
ATGGAAACCTTATATGGAAAATTGGAAACCAGAAATGGTACAAGGAAGGTATACCAAAAACTACCCAGCTGTTCAACTTCACGGTAAAATACTTATTTTCACTTTTTCACACAATCAACATAAACCATAGAATTAGACCAAGAACAGACAATGAAATTATTGTAACACAAAAAGTATTTGAAGAAAACAAAAAGCGCCTTGTCTCTGCCACGTTTTTATCAGTCTTAGATTATGGTGACCTTTTTTATAAGTATGCTACTTCTTTATGCCTTCAAATGTTGGACTGTGTTTACCATTAAGGTTCATCACAAACTGTAGCCATGACACATCACTTTGTCCTGTATTCTCAGGTGGGACGGAGGAATTTTTTTTGCCTGGAATTTTTTTGCAGAGAAACTGGAAGTTGACTGAGTTTTTATCTTTAAATGCTTTTAAGTTGAAAGTGAAAGAATTTCAAGCAGCCTCGATGATCTGTCATTTTTTTGCACTGATTAAACCGTGGAGAGATCTGCAAGTAGATTTGGGACTGTACAATTCTTTTTCAGTTTGGACAAGAAAGTGGTCCAAGAAAGATAGTTTTTTTAACTAGGAGGAGGTTCACTGCAGTGCCCACTGCTTGTTGAGAAAAGCGTCAGAAAACAAGCGTCCCTTGTTTTTTGACAATCACAACACAACGAGGAGACAGGTAGGGAATATTTAAGATTGTTTATTTAACAACAAAAAAAACAACACAAGGAAGTCACGCAGAGTTTCTTCAGGATATCTGAAAACGAAGGAAGCGTGAGATGAGAGCGACAACACTAAGATTTGAATGATCCACCGGGGGGGAGGGGAAAGGGGCTGTGGAGGTCCCTATCTGGGAAATGCAGGACCTGGCCAACGACATCTCGTCATCTCCCAACTTACATAGTCCATATTTCAAGAGGGGAGTCCCGCTTGTAGCACTGCTGGTGTCAATATACACTGATGCTATATATTGACCTAAGGGATCATTTAAAATAACTCATATGTGTCAACTCTTTAGGTCACAAAGTCTGCGGTGTGCCTTTAAGCTATTACATCACACAGCCCTATGCCTAACTTCCTCCTCTGATTTGGACCAATTATAATATAAATTTTCACCTCTATGAAAACCATATTGGAGCTGGCGACTTTAGCCCTAAAAGCACTGGGATTTGAAGCTCCAGGATTTGTTTCATATGGGTTAAAGGAGTCTAGGGAATTGACCATTCTGTAAGGCCAATTGACATTTATCTAAACCAGCCTGAGAAAAACTGCATTACACCTTCAGTCCAGCATCTCGCGGTGACAGTAGCTCACTACTAGTTTTACCCCATACAAATAGATTAATAAAACACACAGTATATGCTTTTTAAAACACTTTTTTTCTAGTTGCTGTTGTTTCAAATGACAAATAATAATACATTAACAGCTTTACATTTATGTAACTGATTCATTTATTCCAATTGTAACTAGAGCCCTTAGCAGGAAAAGTTTAAATAGTAATTTATCATTTATTTCTGTCAAACTGCATCTGCTTATAATGTTGTTGCTTTATAATTGCATGATTCATTTTCAATGAGTACTAAAACTGATAGACATTTTTTATCATAATAATGATCAGATAAATCTCATATCAGATATTTACAACAGAAACAGAAAAAGTTGTAGTTATACTTGTACATATTATAGTCAATCCCAGGAACGGCAAACTGAGAACTTGATTGTCTTATTATGAGCAAATATTCTTCATAAACTGTGGTGAAACAGTTTAATATTAATCGTCAAATCTGCAATGCAAAAATGCTAACTATAATACTCTGATTTTATATATTTTAACACACATCTAATAAACTCTTTATATTTAATCTCAGAAACTTTGAACAGATACAGGCTGCTGAAAATCTATGCTGACTGGGTTGAAGCAGTCCTAACTGTATATTCCAAGTGCTTTTGCATTGTTGTCTTAAATAACCTAGCAGCCACAGCTTCCTATTTGCTGAACTTTGAGTCTCTGAAAAGGCATATTTAAAAGTAGGCTGATAATATTGATGAACAGACTGCACAGATGAAATCTTGAGGTGCATTTTCTAACACATGTAAAAAAAATACACACAAAAAAAACATGTTTTGTAACTAATTAATTAAGAGGAATTGATAATTGACTGGCTGACAATATGGCAGTAGTTGGAGAGGAGATCCCACTCAAAAAATGGCTGGCTGGCAGCCACAACTGCCTCATTCTGACAGAGCTTTGGGTTTGGTTGGCTAATTGATAAACTGGCAAATCACTTGAGGTTTTAAGTTGTACTTTTTCACCTAAAAAAAACACCCTTCCTGTCTATGTAAGATGCTGTGTAGAATTTTTTTTTAGCTTACTTAATTTACTAATTTCAGCCAAGAACATTTCTGCAGGTTTAACGTGTACTTTCTCAGCTCTTTTAGGGGTTGATAGGTTTCCCACAGAAATTGCAAGGATTACAGATCTTGTAGGTAGGTAGAAAAAATCAATTCAAAATCTAGCCATCAGTCCCAACCTCTACATCCCCAAGTTGATAGAGCCACTGGAACAGCTCATACCGAGGCCTGGCTGTTGCACTGAAGCAAGGCTGAATGTGGACATGGTTTTACATAGCTGTGTCCTTCTACCTGTGCCTGGATAAGAAAATAAGACAGAGCATTCTGTTTAAAGGGCATTCGGTGTAACCCTTGAAGCTTTCTTGTGTTAAGTTGTTTTAAATAGTGGCTTGATAATCAAAGCACATTGGCAGACAAATAAAGAGGAGGCTTCATGTTTCCTGTAGAGTTATCTGTATCTATGTTTGAAAGTAGAGTTTATGCTGAATGGAAATAGATTAGTTGCTTCTTGTGATTTGACAAGCACATATAACATTTTTACACAGTCTAAATATTAGATACTAGATATTAGATCTCACCTGCTTTGCAAGCTAAAGTGTCCTTGACAAGACCCTTTCTGTCTCCAAAGCACCATCCAGCTTTTCATGTGAAGTAGACATAGATTATTATTATGAGCTCAATACATATTTATATTGTTAAAAAACCTTACAATACAGTATTTTATTTTTGTA
The DNA here is from genome assembly GCF_000732505.1 of Cyprinodon variegatus. NCBI lineage: Eukaryota > Metazoa > Chordata > Actinopteri > Cyprinodontiformes > Cyprinodontidae > Cyprinodon > Cyprinodon variegatus. The sequence goes on from NW_015150820.1 coordinate 462,205, forward strand.
TTTTTTTTTGTCTTCACTATTATGTTATTTTTTATACACTCTTCTAAGGTCCACATTTGTCGTTTTGGCCATTTTTTTCTATAATTGTTGCTGCTGTTAATAGCAGAATTTCCCCATTGTAGAACAATAAGGGATTTTCTGTTCTATTCTAATCCATTTAGGAGAGCATGTTTTCTCTTCGCATTGTATTTATGATTAAAGCTTTTGAACCAATAAAGGAAGTAATTCTTGAGGTAAACTGTTGGGTTGACACTGAGTAAATATAACCAGGTTAGCACATAAGAAGCCTCCCCCGCTTTTCAAATCCTTGTTGTGGGAATAATTTTGGAAAGAAAAAAGACACTAACAATGTGACAAATAAGATAAAAACAATATACAATAGAATACCGTGTTAACTTTACAACGTTCCAGCCAATAGCCTTTAGAAGCAAAACGCCATGGAAAAGAAAGATACAAATAAAAGACAAACCGTTCTAGGCTTCATCATTTGACTGGTTTTCTTGGCAGGCTGTTGCTGATGAGAGAATGTACAGCTGCATGCTCTAAACGACTGTTTGCTATCAATCTCCCACGTTTCAGCAGAATTCTACGTTTGGAAGCCATTCAAATCTCTGAATGTGTGATTCTCATCTTAAAAAAAAAGAAGTGTGTTTGACAAAAAAGGCCAGCAAACAGGGAAAACTCTGTTACTCTGTGAAAGACTGCTGTGTCCTAAAAACACAGAGATGAAGCCTTTTCTGACACAACCATTTTTATACTTTAACCTTTTGAATCAGCTAATTCTACATTGAGAGGAAAAACTCAAAACCACCTTTACTATATAAAATGCTGAGCAAAGATTTCTCTATAGAAGTAAACTGCGTCCAAACATCCGCCCTAACCCCTAGATCCTTAGTC